>NW_024419352.1:0-506 GCF_014898765.1 Herpailurus yagouaroundi
TTTTTTTTTAGGATCAGGAACAAGACAAGGGTGTCCAATCTCACTACTTGTATTCAGCATAGTACTGAAAATCCTGGAGTCCTCTTATTTTTTTTTTATTTATTTTTTTTAATTTATATATGAAATTTATTGTCAAATTGGTTTCCATACAACACCCAGTGCTCATCCCAAAAGGTGCCCTCCTCAGTACCCATCACCCACCCTCTCCTCCCTCCCACCCCCCATCAACCCTTAGTTTGTTCTCAGTTCTCAACAGTCTCTTATGCTTTGGCTCTCTCCCACTCTAACTTCTTTTTTTTTTTTTTTTCCTTCCACTCCCCCATGGGTTCCTGTTAAGTTTCTCAGGATCCACATAAGAGTGAAACCATATGGTATCTGTCTTTCTCTGTATGGCTTATTTCACTTAGCATCACACTCTCCAGTTCCATCCACGTTGCTACAAAAGGCCATATTTCATTTTTTCTCATTGCCACGTAGTATTCCATAGTGTATATAAACCACAATTT
>NW_024419352.1:606-5541 GCF_014898765.1 Herpailurus yagouaroundi
TTTTTTTTTTTTTTTTCCTTCCCCTCCCCCATGGGTTCCTGTTGAGTTTCTCAGGATCCACATAAGAGTGAAACCATATGGTATCTGTCTTTCTCTGTATGGCTTATTTCACTTAGCATCACACTCTCCAGTTCCATCCACGTTGCTACAAAAGGCCATATTTCATTTTTTCTCATTGCCACGTAGTATTCCATAGTGTATATAAACCACAATTTCTTTATCCATTCATCAGTGGATGGACATTTAGGCTCTTTCCATAGTTTGGCTATTGTTGAGAGTGCTGCTATGAACATTGGGGTACAAGTGCCCCTATGCATCAGTACTCCTGTGTCCCTTGGATAAATTCCTAGCAGTGCTATTGCTGGGTCATAGGGTAGGTCTATTTTTAATTTTCTGAGGAACCTCCACACTGCTTTCCAGAGTGGCTGCACCAATTTGCATTCCCACCAACAGTGCAAGAGGGTTCCCGTTTCTCCACATCCTCTCCAGCATCTAGAGTCTCCTGATTTGTTCATTTTGGCCACTCTGACTGGCGTGAGGTGATATCTGAGTGTGGTTTTCATTTGTATTTCCCTGATAAGGAGCGACGCTGAACATCTTTTCATGTGCCTGTTGGCCATCCGGATGTCTTCTTTAGAGAAGTGTCTATTCATGTTTTCTGCCCATTTCTTCACTGGGTTATTTGCTTTTCGGGTGTGGAGTTTGGTGAGCTCTTTATAGATTTTGGATACTAGCCCTTTGTCCGATATGTCATTTGCAAATATCTTTTCCCATTCCGTTGGTTGCCTTTTAGTTTTGTTGGTTGTTTCCTTTGCTGTGCAGAAGCTTTTTATCTTCATAAGGTCCCAGTAATTCACTTTTGCTTTTAATTCCCTTGCCTTTGGGGATGTGTCGAGTAAGAGATTGCTACGGCTGAGGTCAGAGAGGTCTTTTCCTGCTTTCTCCTCTAGGGTTTTGATGGTTTCCTGTCTCATATTCAGGTCCTTTATCCATTTTGAGTTTATTTTTGTGAATGGTGTGAGAAAGTGGTCTAGTTTCAACCTTCTGCATGTTGCTGTCCAGTTCTCCCAGCACCATTTGTTAAAGAGACTGTCTTTTTTCCATTGGATGTTCTTTCCTGCTTTGTCAAAGATGAGTTGGCCATACGTTTGTGGGTCTAGTTCTGGGGTTTCTATTCTATTCCATTGGTCTATGTGTCTGTTTTTGTGCCAATACCATGCTGTCTTGATGATGACAGCTTTGTAGTAGAGGCTAAAGTCTGGGATTGTGATGCCTCCTGCTTTGGGCTTCTTCTTCAAAATTACTTTGGCTATTCGGGGCCTTTTGTGGTTCCATATGAATTTTAGGATTACTTGTTCTAGTTTCGAGAAGAATGCTGGTGCAATTTTGATTGGGATTGCATTGAATGTGTAGATAGCTTTGGGTAGTATTGACATTTTGACAATATTTATTCTTCCAATCCATGAGCAGGGAATGTCTTTCCATTTCTTTAAATCTTCTTCAATTACCTTCATAAGCTTTCTATAGTTTTCAGCATACAGATCCTTTACATCTTTGGTTAGATTTATTCCTAGGTATTTTATGCTTCTTGGTGCAATTGTGAATGGGATCAGTTTCCTTATTTGTCTTTCTGTTACTTCATTGTTAGTGTATAAGAATGCAACTGATTTCTGTACATTGATTTTGTATCCTGCAACTTTGCTGAATTCATGTATCAGTTCTAGCAGACTTTTGGTGGAGTCTGTCGGATTTTCCATGTATACTATCATGTCATCTGCAAAAAGCGAAAGCTTGACTTCATCTTTGCCAATTTTGATGCCTTTGATTTCCTTTTGTTGTCTGATTGCTGATGCTAGAACTTCCAGCACTATGTTAAACAACAGCGGTGAGAGTGGGCATCCCTGTCGTGTTCCTGATCTCAGGGGGAAAGCTCTCAGTTTTTCCCCGTTGAGGATGATGTTAGCTGTGGGCTTTTCCTAAATGGCTTTTATGAGCTTGAAGTATGTTCCTTCTATCCCGACTTTCTCAAGGGTTTTTATTAAGAAAGGGTGCTGGATTTTGTCAAAGGCCTTTTCTGCATCGATTGACAGGATCATATGGTTTTTCTCTTTTTTTTTGTTAATGTGATGTATCACGTTGATTGATTTGTGAATGTTGAACCAGCCCTGCATCCCAGGAATGAATCCCACTTGATCATGGTGAACAATTCTTTGTATATGCCGTTGAATTCGATTTGCTAGTATCTTATTGAGAATTTTTGCATCCATATTCATCAGGGATATTGGCCTGTAGTTCTCTTTTTTTACTGGGTCTCTGTCTGGTTTAGGAATCAAAGTAATACTGGCTTCACAGAATAAGTCTGGAAGTTTTCCTTCCCTTTCTATTTCTTGGAATAGCTTGAGAAGGATAGGTATTATCTCTGCTTTAAACGTCTGGTAGAACTCTCCTGGGAAGCCATCTGGTCCTGGACTCTTATTTGTTGGGAGATTTTTGATAACCGATTCAATTTCTTCGCTGGTGATGGGTCTGTTCAAGCTTTCTATTTCCTCCTGATTGAGTTTTGGAAGAGTGTGGGTGTTCAGGAATTTGTCCATTTCTTCCAGGTTGTCCAATTTGTTGGCATATAATTTTTCATAGTATTCCCTGATAATTGTTTGTATCTCTGAGGGATTGGTTGTAATCATTCCATTTTCATTCATGATTTTATCTATTTGGGTCATCTCCCGTTTCTTTTTGAGAAGCCTGGCTAGAGGTTTGTCAATTTTGTTTATTTTTTCAAAAAACCGACTCTTGGTTTCGTTGATCTGCTCTACAGTTTTTTTAGATTCTATATTGTTTATTTCTGCTCTGATCTTTATTATTTCTCTTCTTCTGCTGGGTTTAGGCTGCCTTTGCTGTTCTGCTTCTAGTTCCTTTAGGTGTGCTGTTAGATTTTGTATTTGGGATTTTTCTTGTTTCTGGAGATAGGCCTGGATTGCAATGTATTTTCCTCTCAGGACTGCCTTCGCTGCGTCCCAAAGCGTTTGGATTGTTGTATTTTCATTTTCGTTTGTTTCCATATATTTTTTAATTTCTTCTCGAATTGCCTGGTTGACCCACTCATTCGTTAGTAGGGTGTTCTTTAACCTCCATGCTTTTGGAGGTTTTCCAGACTTTTTTCTGTGGTTGATTTCAAGCTTCATAGCATTGTGGTCTGAAAGTACGCATGGTATGATTTCAATTCTTGTAAACTTATGAAGGGCTGTTTTGTGACCCAGTATATGATCTATCTTGGAGAATGTTCCATGTGCACTTGAGAAGAAAGTATATTCTGCTGCTTTGGGATGCAGAGTTCTAAATATATCTGTCAAGTCCATCTGATCCAATGTCTCATTCAGGGCCCTTGTTTCTTTATTGACCATGTGTCTGGATGATCTATCCATTTTTGTAAGTGGGGTGTTAAAGTCCCCTGCAATTACCACATTCTTATCAATAAGGTTGCTTGTGTTTATGAGTAATTGTTTTATATATTTGGGCGCTCCGGTATTCGGCGCATAGACATTTATAATTGTTAGCTCTTCCTGATGGATAGACCCTGTCACTATTATATAATGTCCTTCTTCATCTCTTGTTACAGCCTTTAATTGAAAGTCTAGTTTATCTGATATAAGTATGGCTACTCCAGCTTTCTTTTGGCTTCCAGTAGCATGATAAATAGTTCTCCATCCCCTCACTCTCAATCTAAAGGTGTCCTCAGGTCTAAAATGAGTCTCTTGTAGACAGCAAATAGATGGGTCTTGTTTTTTTATCCATTCTGATACCCTATGTCTTTTGGTTGGCGCATTTAATCCATTTACATTCAGTGTTATTATAGAAAGATATGGGTTTAGAGTCATTGTGATGTCTGTATGTTTTATGCTTGTAGTGATGTCTCTGGTACTTTGTCTCACAGGGTCCCCCTTAGGATCTCTTGGAGGGCTGGTTTAGTGGTGACAAATTCCTTCAGTTTTTGTTTGTTTGGGAAGACCTTTATGTCTCCTTCTATTCTAAATGACAGACTTGCTGGATAAAGGATTCTCGGCTGCATATTTTTTCTGTCTAGCACACTGAAAATCTCGTGCCAACTCTTTCTGGCCTGCCAAGTTTCAAAAGAGAGATCAGTCACGAGTCTTATAGGTCTCCCTTTATATGTGAGGGCACGTTTACCCCTTGCTGCTTTCAGAATTTTCTCTTTATCCTTGTATTTTGCCAGTTTCACTATGATATGTCGTGCAGAAGATCGATTCAAGTTACGTCTGAAGGGAGTTCTCTGTGCCTCTTGGATTTCAATGCCTTTTTCCTTCCCCACTTCAGGGAAGTTCTCAGCTATGATTTCTTCAAGTACCCCTTCAGCACCTTTCCCTCTCTCTTCCTCCTCTGGGATACCAATGATGCGTATATTATTTCTTTTTAGTGTATCACTTAGTTCTCTAATTTTCCCCTCATACTCCTGGATTTTTTTATCTCTCTTTTTCTCAGCTTCCTCTTTTTCCATAACTTTATCTTCTAGTTCACCTATTCTCTCCTCTGCCTCTTCAATCCGAGCTGTGGTGGTTTCCATTTTGTTATGCATTTCATTTAAAGCGTTTTTCAGCTCCTCGTGACTGTTCCTTAGTCCCTTGATCTCTGTAGCAAGAGATTCTCTGCTGTCAGCTATACTGTTTTCAAGCCCAGCGATTAATTTTATGACTATTTTTCTAAATTCACTTTCTGTTATATTATTTAAATCCTTTTTGATCAGCTCATTAGCTGTTGTTATTTCCTGGAGATTCTTCTGAGGGGAATTCTTCCGCTTGGTCATTTTGGATAGTCCCTGGTGTGGTGAGGACCTGCAGGGCACTTCCCCTGTCCTGCGGTGTATAACTGGAGTTGGTGGGCGGAGCCGCAGTCAGACCTGATGTCTGCCCCCAGCCCACC
>NW_024419353.1:0-1275 GCF_014898765.1 Herpailurus yagouaroundi
CCCCCCCCTCCTCCCAGCCTAGGAAATGGTAGAGGTCAGAAGCAGCTGGAGAGGGGGGTCCACCTGTCTGGGTGGTGGGTGGGCAGAGGTGAGGAGTGCACCATCTAGAGCAGATGGGGGCACGGAGACTCCCATGCCCCCGGGTACCGTGAGTGTGGCTCATCCCAGCCCCACAAGAGCCCCGGGGGGAAGCTGTTGCTGCAGGTGGAGACTCCGGTACACAGACACCCTCTCGGGATCTCCCGGCTCCGAAGGCTGCACACCTGGCTTCCTCCCCACCCTCGGCTCCGAGGCTGGCTGTCCTATGCTTCTGCAGAGCCAGCCACCGGAGGGACCGCACAGCCTGGCTCCACCTTGCAAGGCCCTGGCCCCCCCCCCCCCCCCTCCGGGGATCACCGCGCCCCCCCCCCCCCAGTGTCCAGCCCAGAAGGCTTTGATGGTTCTGTCTGTGTCCATCAGGGTGCCAGGGGCCCAGGATGTACCCAGGAAGCGTGAGGGGAGGGAGGCCCAGAGAGCGCACAGCCTAGTTCTGGGCGTGCCCAAGCCTCCAGAAGGCTGGAGACGAGACTCAAGGGCAGCCGACTCCGGGCCTGCCCCGACTGGCCTGGCCAGGGCTTCAGTTTTTACATCCACACCTCCCGCTTCTCTCGCTGTTCTAGGGAAAGGCTGGGGGTTGGAAGCAGCCGGACAGCACCTCGGCCCTGAGCAAGCGGCTGCCACCCACGTCCCCAAAGGGGGCCCTCCTCTTACAGCGTGGCCGCCGGATGCCTCTCTTTGCCAGGGATACGCAGGGTGTCGAGGGATCCAGGGATGCTGGAGGAGCTGGCCTTGTGCCCAGAGAGACTGGCACCTGCCCGGGTCTGGCCTGCCCACTGCCCTCCTCTCGCCCCCAGACTCAAGTTCCCGCCCCGTTCCTCTGCGACCCCAGCCTGTTGAGGAGGAAGCTCCTTCCCTTTCTTTACAAAAAGCAACCTGCACAAGAATTCTCGGAACCTGGGGGCGCCTGGGTGGCGCAGTCGGTTAAGCGTCCGACTTCAGCCAGGTCACGATCTCGGCGGTCTGTGAGTTCGAGCCCCGCGTCAGGCTCTTGGGCTGATGGCTCAGAGCCTGGAGACTGTTTCCGATTCTGATGGCTCAGAGCCTGGAGCCTGTTTCCGATTCTGTGTCTCCCTCTCTCTCTGCCCCTCCCCCGTTCATGCTCTGTCTCTCTCTGTCCCAAAAATAAATAAACGTTGAAAAAAAAATTAAAAAAAAAATTAAAAAAAAATAAATAAA
>NW_024419354.1:0-45655 GCF_014898765.1 Herpailurus yagouaroundi
ATGGGGGGTGGGAGGGAGGAGAGGGTGGGTGATGGGTATTGAGGAGGGCACCTTTTGGGATGAGCACTGGGTGTTGTATGGAAACCAATTTGACAATAAATTTCATATATAAATAAAAAAAAAAGAAGACATAAAAAAAAATAAATAAATAAATAAATTTTAAAAAATAAAATAAAGTTTAGTTAAAATTAAAAAAATAAACAAGAACAAAGTAAAATAAACTGAAATAAATGAACTAAAACAAAACAAAATAAAATAAAATAAAATAAAATAAAATAAAATAAAATAAAATAAAAAGACAGCTTCTTAATCCTTAGAATCTTAAGGCATATTTAAATGGCAAATTGTCACTTAGCCAATAAGCTAATAGTTCAGAATATAAAAATCCTATTTGTCATGGGAACAGAATAAAAGTTGTTGTTTCCTTTACTTTGTCACCAATATTGGGCAACCTAAACGAATTAGTAAAAAAATGTTAATAAAATCTATAAGAGTGATAACAATGGGAAAGTGTAAAACTGAAGATAATACAAGATAGAAATAAAAATATTTGCTTATAACAAATTACGAGAAATAACAGGTGTTGACAAGTATGTGGAGATAAATGAACCCTCATGCACTCTTACTGGGAATGCAAACTGGTGCAGTCCCTGAGGAAAAAAGTATGCAGTTTTCTCAAAAAATTACAAATAGAATAACGATGTGATGCAGTAATTTCTCTACTGGGTATTTACAAAAGAATATGAAAACACTAGTTGAAAAAGATTATTCTCCCCTATATTTATTGCAGTATTCTTTATAGTAGAAAATATATGGAAGTATCCCAAGTGTCTATAAAGAAGTGAATGGATAAAAGAGATGATAGAGACTAAGCATATCTTTTCCTAAAATTTTTATCTCTAAAAGAGAGATGATTTTACCTATCTCTTGAGTGGTGGTGAGGAGGATTACATTAGATGATGCACGTGAAACTACCTAGATGGATTTCTCCACAGTAAAGGAGAGAGTTAAGATGGCAGAGCAGCATGGAGACCCTGAGCTTGTCTCATCTCTCATATGAAACTAGATCAGCACCAAACCATTTTGAACACTTAACAAATTGATCTCAGTATTAACAGAACAATCTGCATAATTGAGCCACAGAACTCAGTAGAATGACAGAAGGAAGGAATTCACCCCAAAAGAAAGAAGAAGAAATGACAGCCAATCAACACAGATATAACCAAGATGTCTGAATTAGAATTTAGTACCACAATATTAAGAATACTGGCTAGGGTTGAAGAAAGCATGTAATCCCTTTCTGCAGAGATAAAGAAATAAAACCTAGTCAGACCAAAATTAAAAATGCTATAATTGAGATGCAATCTCAAATGTATGCCACAACAGCAAGGAATGGATGAAGCAAAGCAGAGAATCAGTGATAAAGAAGATAAAATAATGGAGAATAATAAAGCAGAAAAAGAAAGAGGGAAATAAAGACAAAAGATCACGATACAAGACTTAGAGAATTCAGTGACTTATTGAAAAAGAATAACATCTGAAATATAGGAGTCCCAGAAGATGAAGAGAGAGAAAAAGGGGCAGAAGATTTATGTGAACAAATTACAGCGGAAAAAGTTTCTACTCTGGGGAAGGACACAGACATCAAAATTCAAGCACAGAGAATTCCCATTAGATTCAACAATAACTGCCATCACCAAGGCATATCACAGTCAAAAAATAAACAGACAAGGAAAAAATTTTGAAAACAGCAAGGGAAAAAATTCCTTAACCTATAAGGGAAGATACACTAGGTTCATAGCAGACCTAGCCACAGAAACTTGGCAGATCAGAACGGAGTGTCAGGATATATTCAATGTGCTGAACAGGAAAAATATGCAGCCAAGAATCCTTTATCCAGCAAGGCTGTCATTCAAAAGAGAAGGAGAGATAAAGAGTTTCCCAGACAAATAGAAACTAGAAGAGTACATGATCACTAAACCATCCCTGCAAGAAATTTTAAGGGGAACTCTGAGTGTAGAAAACACAAAACAAAACAAAACAGACCAAAAGCAACAGATTAAAAAGGACCAGAGAACATCACCAGAAACACCAACTCCACAGGCAACACAATGGCGCTAAATTAATAACTTTCAGTACTCATTTGAAATGTCAATGGACTAAATGCTCCGTTCAAAAGACAGAGACTATCAGAATGGATAAGAAAATAAGACCTATCTATATGCTGCTTACAAGAGACTGGTTTTAGGACTAAAGACACTTGCAGATTGAAAGGGGATGGAAAACTACCTATCATGCAAATGGTTGTCTAAAGAAAGCTGGAGTAGCTTTCTGATGAAATTGATTTTAAAATAAAGACTGTACCAAGAGATGAAGAAGGCCATTATACTATAATTAAGGGATCTATCCACTAAGAAGATCTAACAAATATAAATATTTATGTCCCCAACGTGAACACCCAAATATACAAATCAGTTAATCACAAAAATAAAGAAACTCATTGATATTAATACCATAATAGTAGGGGACTTCAACACCCCACTTATAGCAATGGACAAACGATCTAAGTAAAAAAATCAACACGGAAACAATGGCTTTGAATGACACACTGGACAGGACAGACTTAACAGATATATTCAGAACATTCCATTCTAAAGTAGCAGAATACACATTCTTTTTGAGTTCACATGGAACATTCTCCAGAATAGATCACATGCTGGATCACAAATTGGCCCCCACAAGTACAAAAAGATCAGGGTCATGCCTTGCATATTTTCAGACCACAACTCTGTAAAATTCGAAATCAACTACAAGAAAAAAATTGGAAAGACCATGAATACTTGGAGATTAAAGAGCATCCTACTAAACATTGAATGGGTTAACCAAGCAATTAAAGAAGAAATTAAAAAGTACATGGAAGACAATGAAAATGAAAACATTCCAGCCCCAACTTCTGAGATGCAGCAAAGGAGGTCATAAGAGAGAAGTATATAGCAATCCAGGCCTTCCTAAAGAAGGAAAAAAGGTCTCAAATACACAACCTAAACAAGCTGGAAAAATAATAGCAAATAAAGTCCAAATCAGCAGGAAAATGGAAATAGTGAGGATCAGAGAAGAAATCAATAACATTGAAATTTTTAAAAAGTACAACAGATCAATGAAACCAGAAGCTGGTTCTTTGAAAGAATTAACAAAATTAATAACCATCTAGCCAGATGGATCAAAAAGAAAAAGGAAAGGACCCAAATAAGTGAAATCAGGAATGAAAGAGGAGAGATCACAACCAACACCGCAGAAATACAAACTATAACGAGAATATTATGAGGAATTATATGCAAACAAATTGAGCAGTGTGGAAGAAATGGACAAATTCTCAGAAACATATAAACTACCAAAATTTAAACAATAAGAAATAGAAAAGTTGAACTGAATCATAACCAGTAAAGAAATTGAATCAGTAATAAAAAATCTACCAACAAACAAGAGTCCAGGGACAGATGGCCTTCCAGGGGAATTATACCAAACATCTAAAGAACAGTTAACAACTGTTCTTTTGAAGCTGTTCCAAAAACTAGAAATAGAATTAAAACTTTCAAACTCATATTACTAGGCCAGCATTATTTGATTCCAAAACTAGAGAAAGACCCCAGTAAAAAGTAGAACTACAGGCGAATTTCCTTGAATATGAATGCAAAAATTCTCAATAAGATACTAGCAAACTGGATCCAACAATACGTTAAAAGAATTATTCACCACAGTCAAGTGGGATGTATTCCTTGGATGCAGGGCTGATTCAATATCTGCAAATCAGTCAGTGTGATACATCACATTAATAATAATAAAAAAGAAAAAAAAAGCACATGGTCTTCTCAAAAGATGCAGAAAATACATTTGACAAAATACAGCATCATTGCTTGATAAAAACCCTTAAGAAAGTAGGGATAGAGGATCATACCTCAAGATCATAAAGGCCATATATGTAAGACCCACAGCTAATATCATACTCAATGGGGGAAAACCTGAGAGCTTTCCCCCTAAGTTCAGGAACACAATGATATCCACTCTCATCACTGTTATTCAACATAATGTTGGAACTCCTAGCCTCAGAAATCAGACAACACAAAGAAAAAAAAGACGTCCAAATCAGCAAGGAGGGAGTCAAACTTTTACTCATTACCAATGACATGACACTCTATGTGAAAAACCTAAAAGACTCCACCAAAAAAAAAAAAAAAATGCTAGAGCTGATACAAGAATGCAGCAAAGTCACACGATATAAAATCAATGTCCAGAAATTGGTTGCGTTTCTATACACCAATAATGAAATGGCAGAGAGATAAATCAAGGAATCGATCCCATTTACAATTGCACCAAAACCCATAAAATACCTAGGAATAAACCTGACCAACGAGTTGAAAAATCTGTTCACTGAAAATGATAGAAAGCTTATGAAAGAAATTGAAGAAGACACAAAAAAATGGAAAAACATCCCATGTTCATGGATTGAAAGAAAAAGTATTGTTTAAATGTGGATACTACCGAAAGCAATTATTAAATGCCATCCCTATCAAAATAACACCACCATTCTTCACAGAGCTAGAACAAACAATCTTAAAATTTGTAGGAACCACAAAAGACCTCGAATAGCCAAAGCCGTCCTGAAAAATAAAGCCAAAGCTGGAGGCATCACAATTCTGGACTTCAAGCTGTATTATAAAGCAGTAATTATCAAGGCAGTATGGCACGGGCACAAGAACAGACACATAGATCAGTGCAACAGAATAGAGAACCCAGAAATGGACCACAAATGTGTGGCCAAGTAAAATTCAGCAAAGCAGGAAAGAATATCCAATGAAAAAAACAAACAAAAAAAAGTCAGTCTCTTCAGCAAATGATGTTGGGGAAAACTGGACAGCAACATGCAAAAGAATGAACCTAGACTACTTTTTACACCATACACAAAAATAAACTCGAAATGGATGAAAGACCTAAACGTAACACTGGAAGCCATCAAAACCCTAGAGGAGAAAACAGAACAATTTCTATCCGACCTCAGAATCCGACCTCAGCTGGAGCAACTTCTTACTTGACATATCTCTAGAGGCAAGGGAAACAAAAGCAAAATTGAACTATTGGGACCTCAATAAGATACAAAGCTTCTGCACAGTGAAGGAAACAATCAGCAAAACTAAATGGCAACTGAAGATATTTGCAAATGACATATCAGGTAAAGGGTTAGTATCCAAAATGTATAAAGAACATATCAAACTCAACACCCAAAAAGCAAATAATCCAGTGAAGAAACGGGCAGAAGACATGAATAGACACTTTTCCAAAGGAGACATCCAGATGGCTAACAGACACATGAAAAAATGCTCAACATCACACATCATAAGGGAAATACAAATCAAAACTACAGTGAGGTACCACCTCACACCTTTAAGAATGGCTAAAATTAACAACTCGGGCACCAACAGATTTTGGCGTGGATGTGGAGAAAGAGGAATCATTTTGCACTGCTGGTGGGAATGCAAAGTGGTGCAGCCACTCTGGAAAACAGTATGGGGGTTCCTTAAAAAATTGGAAATAGAACTACCCTATGACCCAGCAATTGCACTACTAGGTATTTATTCAAGGGATACAGGTATGATGTTTTGAAGGGGCACATGCACCCCAATTTTTATAGCAGCACTATCAACAACAGTCAAAGTATGGAAGAGCCCAAACGTCCATCGACTGATGAATGAGTAAAGAAGATGTGGTATATGTGTATATGTATATGTATATGTATATACACACATGTATATGTATATATATGTGTATATATGTACATATACATGTGTATATATATGTATATATACATATATACACAATGGAATATTAGTGATCAAAAAGAGTGAAATCTTGTCATTTGCATCAATGTGGTTGGAACTAGTGGGTATTATGCTGAGCAGTCAGAGAAAGACAAATGTCATATCATTTCGCTCATGTGGAATTTAAGATACAAAATAGATGAACATAAGGGAAGGGATGCAAAAATAATATAAAAACAGAGAGGGAGACAAACCTCAAGATACTCTTAAAGACAGAGAACAAACTGTGGGTTGCTGGTGGGATGTTGAGTTGGGGGAAGGGCTAAAGGGGTGAGAGGCATTAAGGAGGATACTTATTGGGATGAGCACTTGGTGTTATATGTAAGTGATGAATCACTGACTTCTATTCCTGAAATCATTATTACACTGTATGTTAACTAACTTGAATTTAAATTTCAAATAAATAAATAAAATAAATGTTCATCAGAAAAAAAAGAAAGAAAAGGAGGTGGTAGATCTATAAAATGGAAAACTACTCAGCCAAAAAATATGCAATCCTGCCACTTGAAACAACATGGATGGATCTAGAGGGTATAATGGTAAGTGAAATAAATCAGCTAGACAAAGACAAACCCAAAAAAATGGTAAAAGTCAAATACTATATGATTTCACTCTATGTGGCATTTAAGAAACAAAACAAATGAGGAAGAAAACCAAGACAAAAACCATACTCTTAAATGTAGAAAAGAAACTGTTGGCTTCTAGAGGGCATGCGGATGGGGACAAGGGGTAAAATAGGTGAATGGGATTATATGTACAGATATTGTGCTGGCTACTCACAGAGTAACCTACAGAAATGTTCAACAGTTTTATTATATACCTGAAGCTAATATACCACTGTATGTTAATTACACAGGAAATAAAAAAATAAATATAAAAATGTTTTCTTTTAGAACTGCTTTCACTGTATTTCCAGATTTTACACTATTGTGTTTTCATCAGTTTTGTTTCCATGCTATTTTTTAAAATGTCTTCTTTGATTAATCATTGAGCATGAGCAGGGGAGGGGCAGAGAGAGAGGGAGACACAGAATCCGAAGCAGACTCCAGGCTCTGAGCTGTCAGCACAGAGCCCGACGCGGGGCTCGAACCCACAGACTGAGATCATGACCTGAGCCGAAGTCAGATACTCAACCAACTAAGCCCCCCAGGCACCCCATAAGTCCATCTGTTCTAATGTATCATTGAAAGATATGGCCTTATTGATTTTCTTCTTGGATTAATATATATAAGACGGGCATTCAAGTTCCCTACTATTATTGTATTATTGTCAAATTTTCCTATTATATTTGTTAATCTATCCTTCATTTATTTAGGTGCTCCAATGTTGGGTCCATAGATATGTGTAATTTTTGTATCCTTTTTTTAGACTGGCCCCTTTATCATTATGTAATGTCTTTATTTGTCTATTATTAAAGTCTTTTTAAAGCCTGTTTTGCCTGCCATAAGTATTTCTATCTCTGCTTTATTATCCACTTCCATTTTCATGGATGTTTTTTTCATCCATTCTTTTAGTCTGAGTTACCTTTAGGTATTAAGCAAGTCTCTTGTAGGCAACATGTAGATAGATCTTGTTTTTTATCCATTTGTCACTCTGTCTTTTTACTGGAGCATATAGGTCATCTATATTTAAAGTAATTATTGATAGGTATGTACTTATTGCCATTTTGGTAATTGTTTTCTGATTCTGTTTATGTTCTTTTTAAAAAATTTTAAAATGTTTTTATTTATTTTTGAGAGAGAAAGAGACAGAGTGTGAGCGAGGGAGGGGCAGAGAGAGAGACAGAATCCAAAGCAGTCTCCAGGTTCTGAGCTGTCAGCACTGAGCCCAATGAGGGGCTGAAACTCACACACCGCAAGATCACAACCTGAGTCACAGTCAGACGATTAACCGACTGAGCAACTCAGGCCCCCCTCTTTTTATGTTCTTTTTAGTTCCTTCAACTTCTATTGCTCTGTGTGTGTGTGTGTGTGTGTGTGTGTGTGTGTGTGTGTGTGAATGATCACTTTCTTTAGTGTTATGCTTGGCTTTCTGTTTATTTTTTGCTTATATATTATAGGTTTTGGATTTGTGTTTACCTTGTGTTTCATATATAACATCCTATGTATATAAGTCTGTATTAAAGATGATGGTCACTTAAGTTAAAGGCATTTTTAAAAAATTTTTTTTTCAACGTTTATTTTATTTTTGGGACAGAGAGAGACAGAGCATGAACAGGGGAGGGGCAGAGAGAGAGGGAGACACAGAATCGGAAACAGGCTCCAGGCTCCGAGCCATCAGCCCAGAGCCTGACGCGGGGCTCGAACTCACGGACCGCGAGATCGTGACCTGGCTGAAGTCGGACGCTTAACCGACTGCGCCACCAAGGCGCCCCGGCATTTTTTTAAGTTAAAGGCATTTTAAAGGTACTTCCTTTTTATTCCCCCTCCCCGTGTTATGTATATGTTGTCCTTTTTTACATATATTTATTTTGTGAGTCTCCTTAACTCATATTTTAAATATAGTTGATTTTATTTTTTTCATTTAACCCTCAGAATAGCTATAAGTGATCACTCTACAATCTTCACTGTACATTTGGTTCTACTCTTGAAATTTTTATCATTTCATGATTTTTTTTAACTTGTAAGTCCTTTTTTTCCCCCTTTAAATTCCCTTCAACATCTCTTATAAGCTCAGTTTAATAGTGATGAACTAATTTAACTTTGTTTGGGAAACTCTATTTCTCCATCAATTTCAAATGATAACTTTTCAGGTAGAATATTCTTGGGTGTTACTGTTTTTTTTTTCCTTTCAGCTCTTTGAATACACCATGCCACTTTCTTCTTGCCTGCAGATTCTGCTGAAAATTCAGCTCATAGTCTTATGGGATTTCCCCTGTACATAACTAGTTTAATCTCTCTTCTTCTGCTTTGAAAATTCTCAATAATTATTCTTTTAAATTTTAATTATTATGTGTCAAGATGTGGACTTTTTTTCAAGTTTTTATTTAAATTGTAGTTAGTTAACATATATGGTAAAATTGGTTCCCAATGTAGAATTTAGTGATTCATCACTTATTTGTAACATCCAATACTCATCACAAGTGCCTTCACGCATTTAGTGCCATCATCCACTTAGCCCATCCCCTACCCACCTCCCTCCATCAACCCTCAGTTTATTTTCTATACTTAAGAGTCTCTTATGTCTTGTTTGCCCCTCTCTCTTCCCCCTTCCCATATGTTTACCTCTTTTGTTTTTAAATTCCACATATGAATGAAATTATATGTTCATTGTCTTTCTCTGAATCACTTATTTTGCTTAGCATAATACACTCAAGCTCCATCCACGTCATTGTAAATAGCAAGATTTCATTCTTTTTGATGGCTAAATAATGTGTGTGTGTGTGTGTGTGTGTGTGTGTGTGTGTGTGTGTGTGTGTATCATGCCTTCTTTATCCATTCATCAGTCAATATACACCTGGGCTCTTTCTATATATTCATTATTATTGATAATGCTATCAACATCAGTGTGCATGCTTCCCTTTGAATCTATATTTTTGTATCCTTTGTGTAAACACATGGTAGTGCAATTGCTGGGTCATAGGGTAGTTCTGTTCTTAACTTCTTGAGAGACCTCCATGCTGTTTTTCACAGTGGCTGCACCAGTTTGTATTCCTGCCAACAGGGTAAGAGGGTTCCCCTTTCTCTACATCCTTGCAACATCTGTTATTTCCTGTGTTGTTAATTTTAGCCATTCTGGCAGGTGTGAGGTTTTGATTTGTATTTCCCTGATGATGAGTGATATGGAGCATCTTTTCATGTGTCTGTTAATCATTTGTATGTCTTCTTTCAAAAAAAGTCTGTTCATATCTTCTGCCCATTTCTTAACTGGATTATTTATTTTTGTGTGTTGAGTTTCATAAGTTATTTATAGATTTTGGATACTAACCCTTTATGATGTTGACCTTTTTGGGTTCATCTTGTTTGGGACTCTCTCTGTGTCCTGAATTTGGATTTGTTTCTTTCCCTAGGTTATGAAAGTATTTACTCTTATTATTTCAAATATGTTTTCTTCCTATTTACCTTCTCCTTTCTGGGATCCTTACATGTGAAGTCTTGTCAGCTTGATGTTGTCAAAGAGATCTCTTAACCTATCCTCTTTTTTAAAAAAAAGATCTGTTTAGCCTGGGTGCTTTCTATTACTTTGTCTCACAAATTACTGACCCACTCTTCTGCATTCTCTAATGTCCTGTTGATTCCCTCTAGTGTATTTTTCATTCTGTTCATTGTATCCTTCAACTCTGATTGGTTATGTTTTTATGTTTTTGACCTATTTGTTGACCTTCTCACTCAGTTTATCCACTCTTTTCTCCATTAAGGTGAGTATATTTATGACCATTACTTTGAACAACTTTTTTTTTCCTGAGGTTTTGTTTTATTTCATTTAGGGCATTTTCCTCTGAGTCCTCATGTTATTGACTATCTATGTTTCTTTCTCTGGTTTCAGCACAACAGCTACTTTTCCTAACCTTCACGGATTTATATCGTGTATAGTAACCATCCCTCAGCTTAGACTGTGTGTGCCTGGTGACATTGGCTGGCTGGAGCTGTGGTTGGCATGGGATAGGTTTCCCTGGTTACTGCTTGCTGGGTTTACTCTGATGAGATGGCAGCAGGTGAAGTGGGCACAGGCTGGAATTGTCCTGGGATCTTTCTGCAGAAGACATCTTGTGAGAGCAGGTGAAGTGGGCATGAGCTTTGGTGGTCATCAAGCTCTCTGTACAGAGGGTCCCCCATAGGATAGCTGAACCTGACATTGGTTAAAGCTGGGGATTCATGTGTGCTTGACTCAGATAGCACTATGGCAGAGGGGCTGGATCCAAAGTGGGTGCATTCTGGGGTTTCCTGGATCATTCCCACTGGTGGAACCCTGACAGAGTGATCAGATCCTCAGTATGCACATGCCAGGATTTCCAAGGGCACTCTGCACTGTGGGTGCCATGGCAAGTTTTCTGTCACAGGTGATACATTCTTGGGTAGTGCAGGGGTTCTTTAAACCTATTTAACATTGGCAAGATGGCTGGAGCTGTAGTGAGCACTGACCAGGGGTCCAGTTTGTGTCATGCTATGGTTGCCTTGGTGAGATCTCTGGGGCTGGTTTAGTCTAGGGGCTCTCAGCTCATTGAGGTTACAGGATGGCTATAGCACCTGCTTCCTGCTCCCATCTCTGCTATCAAGTTGGAAGAAGAAGACACTGTGGTGTTTACCAGTCCCTCTGACCTATAGAGTGTTCCAACAGCTTCCTTGACATTTGGCAAACTTTTAGGGAATGTCTTTTATAGTCTAATTAACATTTCAAACTGTGGCTTCTTCACTGTGCCCCAGGGTAAATGAATCTGCTCACTATCCCACAGTACAATCCTCTCACACCACAGTTCACAGCATTGGAGGTGGGAGTCCCTTTTTTACTCTGTCTCCATCTCTCTTGCCATTCTCTCTGTGGTCTATTTATGTGCAGAAGCTGTTCAGTCATCCCTCAGTTCCTCAGGAGGAATTGCTGTATAAACAGGTGTAGATTGGGTATGTAGGTGAAGGAGGTGAGTTCACATTCTCCCTACATCACCACCTTGGACCCTCCCTCCTACAAATGTCTTTTGATTGGAACATTTATTCCATTTTCATTTCAAACAATTATTAATAAATATGTACTTGTTGCCATTTTATTAATTGTTTTCTGTTTGTTTTTGTAGTTTACCTCTATTCCTTTTTTTATTTTCTTGGTCTCTCTCTTGTCGTTGGTAGTTTTCTTTAAGTGTTTTGATTGGGTATCTTTCTCATTTTTTGTGTGTATCTATTGTAGGTTGTTAGTTTATGGTTACTATGAGGCTCAACATTTCTATATATGTGTATACACGTATATATATGTATACACATATATATGTATATATACATATATATACATATACACACACAATACACATATATACACGATACACACACATATCACTATTTTCAGCTGATAGTCTCTTAAGTTTAAATACATTATAAAAATATATTTTTATACCTCACCTCATGTTTTATGATTTTGATGTCATATTTTTCATTTTTATGTATTCATTAACTACTTATTATAGTTGATTTTACTATTTTTGTCTTTTAATATTTATACTAGCTTTTTGAGTGGCTGAACCACTGCCTTTTCTATATATATGCCTTTAGCAGTGAAATTTTTTGTCCACATATTTTTTTATTTCTAGTTATGGGTTTTCATTACCCACTTAAATAATATTCCTCAATATTTTTGTAAGAGTGGTTCAGTGGTGTTGAACTCCTTTAAAGTTTGAAAGTCTGTGAAATTATCTCTTCTTTAAATCTGAATGATAAACTTGTTGGGTAGAGTACTCTTGGTTGTAAGATTTTCCCTTCAGAACTTTAAAAACATCTTGCTACTAATTTTAGCAAATTTTCTGCTGAAAAAAACCCTGATTATCTCATGGGTTTCCCAGCATGTGATTACTTGTTTTCCTTTTGATGCCTTTAAGATTCTCTCTTTATCTTTAATTTTTGCCATTTTAATTATAATATGTCTTGGTTTAGTTCCCTTTGGGTTCATCTTGTATAGGGCTTTCTGTGCTTCTTTCACCTGAATCTCTGTTTCTTTCCTCAGGTTGGGAAAGTTTGCTGCCATTATTTCTTCAAATAAATTTTCTGACCTTTTCTCTCTTTTCTTTTTTTGGGGGACCCCTCATAAGAATATTAGTATATTTGATGTTAGTATACCACAGAGGACCCTTAAACTATCCTATTTTTACTTATAGCTTTTTTTTTCTTTTTCTGTTCTGATTGGGTGATTTTCACTAGTCTGTCTTTAAGTTTATTGATCTGTTCTCCTGTATTATCTAATCTGCTGGATTTTTTTTTTCATTCTAGTGTATTTTTCATTTCAGCTATTATATTTTTCAGTTCTGATTTATTTTTATATTTTCTATATCTTGATTGACATTCTCACTGAATTCCTGCAATTTTCTCCTGTGTTCACTGAGTATGATTATGAATTCTTTATAAGGTAAATTATTTATCACTGTTTTATTGGTGGTTTTTTCCTGGTATTTTATCTTGTTGTTTTGTTTGGAACATAGTCCTCTGTCTCTTCATTTTGTTTGACCTTCTGTGTTTGTTTCTATCATTTAGGCAAAACAGCTAACTCTACCAGTCTAGAAGGAGTGGCCTTGTATAGGAGTCTCTTTTTGCAGAATGAATGTGCTGGATGGCTTTGGTAGGCTTACCAGTGCTGGAGCAGGTGTGGGGTGAGGGTTTCTTGCGGCATGCCACATTGGGGCTACCTTGGTGTGATAGCCTCAGCTGGAGCAAGTGTGGGCTGAGGACTTTCTGGTGCATTGAACCAGGGCTGCCTTGATGTAATGGCTAGAGCTGGAACAGGCCAATGATGGGGCTCCTGGAATGTGCCATGCCAGGCCCACCCTGGCAAGATGGCTAGAGCTGGATCAGGCAGGTAAGGATAGTCCCACAGAATACCACATTTGTGTCACCCTGGCAGGGCATCTGGAGCTGAAGCAAGCACAAGTTAGAGGTCTGAGGGTTATCTGCACTGGGTCACTCTGACAAAACTACTGGAGCTAGAACAGGCATGGGCCAGGGTGGTCTGGTGCACTGCACCCAGGGTTGCCCTTGTGTGACTGGTGGAGCTGTAGTGGGCACATAATGGGCATTGCAGAGCGTGCTGCACTAAGGGCACCATGGTGTAATAGCACATGTAAGCTGCACTATTCCTGGGATGTACTTCCCAGGGACACTTTTGTAAGATGACTAGAGAAGTTGCCAGCTAGAGGTGTCCTGGGGCATAGTGCAGAAGGGTCACCCTAGTGGTATAGCTAAAGCTACAGCAGGTATGTGCTAAGAGTGTACATTGCATGCTGTCCTAGGTCAGCCTTACTTGGATTGTTGGGTTAGGTATGGTCCAGGGAGATCTTGGAGCATCCTGCACCAAGTGTGCTTTGAGAGGATGGCTGGACCTGGGGTTAATGCAAATGGGGGGCTATGTGTGTACTGTCCTGGGGATGTTTTGGGGGACAGATGAAGTGTATGGGGACAGAGGCATGGTGAGCACTGGGGTGGTTTTAGCTGACCAACTATGGCACCTGGACCCTGTTCCTTCCCACATACTCAAGGCAGAGCATAACATTAAAAATAAAAAAGGAACTCCCCAGTGACTTCAACCCTGGAAAGAGTTCCAGCAGTTCCTTGTTTGGTTGGCACACACTCTAAGGTTAGTAGATTGATTTCCTCTATTTATACTCCAGTTTCCCTTCAAAGTGCTGTGTTGTTTTGTTTTGTTTTGTTTTTTGTTTTTTTGTTTTTGTGGGTTTTTTTTTTTGTTTGTTTGTTTTTTGCTGTATCTCAGGACAGCAAGTCTGTGCATTGTCCCCTCAGTGATATCCCTCCATATTGCAGGTAAACATTGGGGTAAGGTTCCATTACTACTGTGTCTCACCTCTCCTACCCTCATCTATGTGGTCCCTCTATCATTGTGTGTGTGTGTGTGTGTGTGTGTGTGTGTGTGTGCAGAAGCTGTTCAATCAGCCCTCAGTTCTTCTTCTAGAGTTATTGCTCTATATGTGGGTAAATATTGGGTGTGTCCATGGAGGAGGCAAGTTCAGGCTCTTCCTATGCCATCATTTTGAACTGCCCTCTCCTTGGGGTTTTCAATTTTTTTATCTTCAAAAAACTCAATAATTTTTTATATTTTCTATTGTTTCCTATTGTCTTTTTCCTTTGCTTCTGTTCTGATTTTTATAATCTCTTTTCTTCTGCTAACTTTGGGCTTGGTTTGTTCTTTTGAGAGTTTCGTTAGGTATAAAATTAAGGTATTTTTTTTTCGTAGATCTTTCTCTTTTCTTATTATAGGCATTTATTATTATAAACTTTTATCTTGCAACTACATTTGCTGCATTCCACAAGTTGGTATGTTGTGTTTTTATTTTCATTTGTATACAAATATTTTCACTTTCATTTTGGTTCCTCCTTCTTTGGCCCATCAGTTGTTTACTTTCTACACGTTTGTTAACTTTCCAGGTTTCTTCCTGTTCTTGATTTCTAGTTTAGCACCATTTTGGTGGAAAATATACTTAGTATTACTTAAATATTTTAAAATTTGGTAAGAGTTGTTTTGTGACCAAACATATAATATAACCTGCGGGATGTTTTAGGTAAATTTGAGAGGAATGTGTGTTCTGCTGCTATTGGGTGAAATTTTTTCTATATGACAGGTCCCTTGATTCCTTAATTATTTTGTTTCTGGTAATTTATCCATTTTTGAAAATGAGGTATTGAAGTCCTTTGCTATTATTGTACTGTTGTCTATTCCTCCCTTCATATCTGTTAGATTTACTTATATATTAAATGATCCAATGTTGGGTATATACGTACTTATAATTGCTATATTCTCTTAATGAATTGATCCCTCTATTACTATATTACCTTCTTTGGATATATATATATATATTTTTGGATTTCAAGTCTATTTTGTCTGATCTAAGTGTAGCTACACTTTTTTTTCTTTCCATTTTCATGGAATATCTTTTTTCATCCCTCTACTTTGAGCATATGTGTATCCTTAAAGCTAAAGCAAATCTCTTGCAAGAAGTACATAGTTGGATCTTGTTTTTATCCATTCACCACTCAAAGCCTTTTGATGGGAGAGTTTAATTCATTTATAGATCAGCAATTATTGATAGGTAAAGATTAATTGTTTCCTATTAGTACTTTTCTGTCTGTTTTGTAATATATTTGATACTTTCTTCCTTTTGTTGTCTTCCTTTGTGAATTAATGATTTTCTGTAGTGGTATGCTTTAATATACTCCTTTGTATCTTTTATGTATTTACTGTAAATATTTTCTTTGTGGTTATTATCAGGCTTACATAAATTATTTTACAGCAGTCTATTTATGTAATGCTTTTAAAATTTAACTTTAGTTGCATACAAAACTTCTACACTATTATTATTCCCATCATAAAATTTACATCTTTTTATATTGTAAATCCTCTAGCAAACTATTATAGTCATAGTTATTTTTAAAACTTCTATTCTTTAACCTTATAATAGAGTCAAATGTTTACCAAACCACCATATGACATTATTAGAGTATTTTGAACTTGACTTACTTTTACAGGTATGTTTTCTATTTTCTTTATATGTTTTATGCTAATAATCCATGTCCTTTCATTTAAGCTCCAAGAACTCCTTTTAATATTTTTTTCTCCCCTAGACCATGTCTCTATACTTCCTACCATCCTCAGTGTGGCTTCTTCTCTCCCCTTAGTTGTGGAGTTTATTCTGTCAGTCTTCAGGTAGATTTCTGGGTTATTTAGGATGACTTGATGGTTATCTACTTGTATTCATCAGACAAGGCAAACCTAGGGTCCTTCTACTCCACTGCCATTTTCATGAGACATCGTTTTTAGTATCTCTTGTAACGCAGGTTTAGTGGTAACGAATTCCCTCATATTTTCATTGCCCTAGAAAGCTTTTGCTGCACTTTCATTATTAAAAGACAACTTTGCGGTGCAACATGGCCTTGGTCTTGGTTGACATTTTTTGCTTATTTCAGCACTTTTGCTGTAATATTCTACTCTGTCCTGGCCTGTACAATGTCTGTTAAGAAATGTGCTGATATGTTGGGATGAGCACTGGGTGTTGTATGGAAACCAATTTGACAATAAATTATATTTTTTTAAAAAATACATGTGCTGATAGTCTTAAAGAGATTCCCTTCTAAACGACAAGTGTTTTCTTTTTCTTCTTCTTACATTCAAGAGTCTCTGGCTTTGAGTTTTGACAGTTTCATTATAGAATATCTTAGAGAAGTTCTTCTTGTGTTTTATTGTTTGGTAAACTATAGAGTTCATGAACTTGGATGTCCTAATATTTCTCCAGGTTTTGATGTTCTCCGCCATTATTTTTGTTTTAAATAAGCTTTCTACCCCTTTCCCTTTTTTGTCCATATGCGAGGCAAAAAATGCATAGATTGTTTCTTTTAATGGTGTTTTGTAACTCCTGTACATTGATTTCATATCCTGTGTCTTTACTGGATTCATGTATCAGTTCTAGATTTTTTTTAATTTTTAAAAAAATATTTATGTATTTTGAGGGGGTGGAGGGGCAGAGAGAGGGAGAGAGAGAATCCCAAGCAGAATCTGTGCTGACAGCACAGAGCCTGACTCAGAGCTTGAACTCACAAAACTGTGAGATCATGGCCTGAGCTGAGATCAAGAGTTGGATGGTTAACTTACTGAGCCACCCAGGGAGCTCAGTTCTAGCAAATTTTTGATGGAGTCTTTTGGGTTTTCCATATAGAGTATCATGTCATCTGCAAATAATGAAAGTTTGACTTATTTTTTCTAATTTGGATGCCTTTTATTTATTTTTGTTGTCTGATTGCTTAGGCATGGAATTGCAGTACTATGTTAAGTAACAAGGGTGAGAGTGGACATCCTTGTCTTTTTCCTGATCATAGAGAAAAGCTCTTAGTGTTTCCCCATTGGTGATGACATTAGCTGTGTTTTTTTAATATATATGGTCTTTATGATGTTGGGGTATGCTCTCTCTATCCTTACTTTGTTGAGGATTTTATCATAATTGGGGGTTTACATTGCCAAGTGCTTTTTCTGCATCCATTGGGAGCATAATATTGTTCCTCTCTTTTATTAATGTGGTGTATGATACTGATTGATTTACAAATATTGAACCACCCTTGCAGCCAAGGGGTAAATCCCATTTGGTCATGCTGGATGATTTTTTAATGTATAATTGCATTCAATTGGCTATTTTTTTTTTGAGAATTTTTGTATCCACATTCATCAGAGATATTGGCCTGTAGTTCTCTTCCTTAATGGAGTCTTGAGATTTGGTATCAGGGTAATTCTGGTCACATAAAATGAATTTGGAAGTTTTCCTTTCATTTCTATTTTTTAAAAAAGTTTGAGAAGAATAAGTATTAACTCTTCTTTAAATGTTTGGTAGAATTCTCATGTGAAACCATATGGTCAGGGACTTTTGTTTGTTGGGATTACTGATTCAATCTTTTTCTGGTTATTGGTCTGTTAAGGTTTTCTGTTTCTTCCTATTTCAATTTTGGTAGTTTATATGTTTATAAGAATTTATCCATTTCTTCCAGATTGTCCAAATTGTTGGCATGTATTTCTTTATAATATTCTCATAGTTGTTTTTATTTTTGTGGTGTTGGTTGTTATTTCTCCTCTCTCAGTTGTGATTACATTTATTTTCATCTTTCTCTTTTCTTTTTGACAAGCCAGCTATGGGTTTATCAATTATATTAATTTTGTCAAAGACCCAGCTCCTGGTTTCATTGATCTGTCCTTTGGGGTTTTTTAAGTTTCTATACCATATATCCCTGCTCTAATCTTTAGTAATTCATTCTGCTGGTTTTACATTGTTTGTTGTTTTTTTTTTTTCAAAGCTCCTTTAGGTGCAAAGTTAGGTTCTTTATTTGATATTTTTCTTGATTCTTGAGGTAGGCCTGTATTGCTATATACTTCTCTCTTATGGTCACTTTTGTTGCTTCCCAAAGGTTTTGGACCATTGCTTTTTTTTTTTTTTAATTTTAGAAAGAGAGTGAGAGATAGTGGAAGGGAGAGACAGAAGGAGAGAAAGAGAGAGAGAGAGAGAGAGAGAAAGAGAAAGAATCTTAATCAGGCTCCATGCTCTGCATGGAGCCCAATGCAGGGCTCAATCTCACAACCATGAGATCATGACCTGAGCTGAAATAAAGAGTTGTACGCTTAGCCAACCGGGCTACCCAGGCACCCCTGGGCCATTGCATTTTTATTTTTACTTGATTCCATGTTATTTATTTATTTATTTATTTATTCATTTATTTATTTATGGGAGAGCACAAGCAGGGGAGAGGCAGAGAGAAGGGGACAGAGGATTCAAAGTGTGCTCTGTGCTGACAGACTGACAGTAGCAAGCCTGATGTGGGGCTTGAACTCATGAACAGCAAGATCATGACCTGAGCTAAAATCAGATGCTCAACCGACTGAGCCACCCAGGTGCCCCAGTTTCCATGTATTTTTTATTTCCTCTTTAATTTCCTGGTTGACCCTTTCATTATTTAGTAGCCTATTCTATAACCTTCATGTATTTGTGGACATTCCAAATTTTGTATTCTGATTCATTTCAAGTTTCATAGCACTCTGGTCAAAAAATATGCATGCTATACTCGCAATCCTTTTGTACTTGTTGAGGATTGATTTGTGGCCCAGTATGTGATCTTTTCTGGATAATGTCCCATGTGCACTTGAAAACAATGTGTATTCTACTACTTTACTATGCAATGTTCTGAATATATCTCTAAGTCCATCTGGTCCAGTGTGTCATTCAAAGCCATTGTTTCCTTGCTGACTTCCTGCTTAGATGATCTGTCCATTGCTATAAGTGGGCTGTTAAAGTCTCCTACCATTATTGTATTATTATCAGTGAGTTCTTTTATATTTGTTATTAATTGTATTTTGTATTTGGGTGCTCTCAAGTTGAGGGCATAAATATTTATAATTGTTAGATCTTCTTGTTGGATAGTCCCTTTTACTATGATATCGTGCCCTTCTTCATCTCTTGTTACAGTCTTTGGTTTAAAATCTAGTTTGTCTGATACAAGTATTGCCACTCTGGCTTTCTTTTGACGTCCATTTGCATGAAAACTTTTATCCCTTTCTTCACTTTCAATCTGCAGATGTCTATAGGTCTAAAATTAGTCTCCTATAGGCAACGTATACATAGGTCTTGTTTTTTTTTTTTTAACCCTTTCTGACATCTTATGTCTTTTGATTGGAGTATTTAGTCCATTTATATTCAGAGTAATTATTGATGTATATGTATTTAGTGCCATTTTATTACTTTTTATAATGTTTCTGAAGATTTTCTCTGTCCCTTTCCAGTCTTTGTCACTTTTGGTATTTCCTTCTCTCTCAGAGTCCCTTTTAATATTTTTTTCAGTTCTGTTTTAGTGGTCACAAATTCCATTAGTTTTTGTTTTTCTGGGAAAACTCTTTATTTCTCCTTATATTCTAAATGATAGCCATGCTAGATAGAATAGTCTTGGATGAATATTTTTCCCATTCAGCACATTGAATATATCATCCCACTCCCTTCTGGCTTGCCAGTTTTCTGTGGACATATTTGCTGCCAGGCTTACTGACCTTCCTTCATAAGTTAAGGAATTCTTTTGTCTTGCACTTAGGTTTTTTTCTTTATCATTATAATTTGCAAATTCAACTACAATTTTTCTTGGAGTTGGCCTGCTTTTCTTGGTTTTGATGGGCGTTGTCTCTGCCTCCTGTATTTGATGTCTGTTTCCTCTTCAGATTAGGAACGTTTTTTGATATAATTTCCTCAGATAAACTTTTTGCCCCTTTTTGTCTCTATTTTTCTTCTGGGACTCCTATGATATGAATATTATTACATTTCATAGAGTCACTGAGTTTCCTGAGTCTACTTTTTTGGTCCAAAAATTTTCTTTTTTTTTTTTTTTTGTTTAGCTTCATTTTCCCCCCATTATTCAATATTCTATATCACTTTTTTGTTTCTCTGCTTCTTCCATCCTTGTCATCATTAAATCCAGTTGGTTTCGAATCTTGGCTATTGCATTGTTCATTTTGGTCTGATTGTTTTTTAGGTCTTTTATCTCTGTAGTAAGGATCTGCCTGATGTCTTCTATGCTTTTCTCACCCCAGATAGTATCTTTATGATTGTTGCTCTAAATTCTGGACCAGACATATTACTTATATGTGTTTCAATTATATCCCTGATCATGACCTTTTCTTGTTCTTTCTTTTGGGATGAATTCCTCCGTCTTGACATTTTGTCTAGGTCTCTGTCTTCTCTGTGTTAGGAAAGCCTGTTATGTTTCCTGCTTCTGAGAGTAATGGCTTTACGAAGAAAAGGTAATTTAATGTTCAGGGCCTGGAACTTCAGAAAGTGTCTCTGGTGTGTGCTGCTGTGTTTTGGCTGCTTTTTCCCTCAGGTCAGTTGTTTGCAGAGTTTCTCCTTGCCTTCAGTAAGGAGTGTTTCTACCTCGGCCAGAATGTTGCAACTTTTAACTAGGTGTGCTCTGGTTCACTTATTAAAATAGACCAGATGCTATTTACACTAGAACTGAGGATCTACAGAATTCTGTGTTCAGTATATGTGGTGCAAGCAGGGGTTTATGCTGGTCTTTTAGGTGAGGAGCCTGCTGTGCTGGTCCTAATGCACACTCACACACTCACTAGAGAAAAGCAGTACCAACAGAATACAGTGGGGTGGGACTCAGTGTAAGAAGGTTGGGCAGCCAGTGCTGGGGCTCTGCTGTTTACTGAAGTTGGTTTATGCTGATGGGTGAGGGAGGGAAATGTGGTTAGCCTGCTTCTTTTTCCCTGGAGAGGGTAGTCCATGCTTTTTGCTCTCAGAGAAGCACTTTCAGAGGAATGAATTATTTCCCCTTGTGTGTCACAGGCATTTTTCAGATTGCTGATTTCACACTGTCTGTCTCTGGGTTGCTTGCCTGCATGGAGTTGCTCAGTGCACCTTGGACTAGTCAGGACTGCTTACTTTTTGAAATTCTAAACTTCAGGGACCTGGCATTGTGGAGACCTGTGCTAGTCTTCTGGGAAAGGGTCTTGCCACACTGGGACTGATGGAGGTTTGACCCAGGGAGGCAATTGTGCCAGAGTGCAGGGGCATGGGACTTGGAGCAAGTAGGCTAAACAGCCAGTGTCTTGGTTAGCTGCCCTTAGCCGGTGTCTCTGTGCCTATTCTGAGTGGCAGGGAGGGAAATGGCACCTAGTGGTTTATTTTTTCCATTAAGGCAATGCCACCTCTCACACATGTGCTCCAGAAAGTACTAGCAGTCTTTCCCATGCCCCTTAAGCAATCCTCAGATTGTACATTCTGCTGTAGGGTTGTTTGCCTGCCTCTTCTCCTAGGGTAAGGCAGCGTCCTCAGGTCTCTATCCCAGCCAAGCCCATGCACCTGTAAAACTCCAGTCTTTGAGCCCCACTAGTTGCAAAATCTCACAATATTCAACCCCTCTCATTTTTCCAGCCAATGGCTTTGGGAGTGTTTTTCTTGTGCAATCCTCTGTGATCTCTATCTATCTATCTCTCCTCTTTCTGTGATCAGAGCTCTCTCCCCTCTGCAATACTGGTGATCCATTTCTCCCCCAAACCACATCTCCGCACTTCTTATCTTCCTCAAAGTGGGCTCTTCCCTCCCTCTAGTTGTGCAGTTTGACCTGTGAGTCCTCAGATCTGTTTCTTGAGTATTCAGAATGATTCAATGATTCAGAATGATTCAAACCTAGCACTGTTTGAATGATGAGGTAAACCTAGGATGTCCTACTACACTGCTGTCTTAGCTCCCATAATGAAATTGTTTCCTTTTAATCTATGTTTATCTTCCTCCTATTTGAATAGACCTTGTATAACCCAATTCAAGTTTGAAGATTTACCTTAGATAATACTGCTACCACTTGTGTATCGACTGTCACAATTGATTTTTACCATCAAAGATAACCATAACCGTTGTAAGAGTTTGAAATTTCTTAATTTTAGGATCTTTATTTTACACTTCACCATCTACAGAACATAAGACTTTTAAAATAAATATTGCATTCTCCTTTGATTTGTACCTGGGTCCTTTCAATGTCTGATAGATTTGGGCTGCAACATTACAATTAACCAAGAGATGCCATCTGTAAATGCCAATCTGAAGACTGCAGGCTATATCAAAGTAAATATCAGCTATTCTATTTGTCTAGTTTAGAAATTTGCTAATGAAAGCAGTCATCTTGGAAAGGGATTTGTTTTATGGTTTAAGTACAATACAACTTTATTTTTCTGTTGCCATTGGAGATTCTCAAGTACCTTCTTCCTTTTTTATGATTTTCTCCATTGACACTCATCTCTTGGTAATGCACTTGCAAAGGCATGTGGAAGAATTATCTCATCCCACTGCTCTCAGATATATTTCTGTTGGCATTCTGATTTGCATTTTAGGATAAGTTTTTATATACAATATTTTCAATGACGACACATTCCAATTTGATTGTAAGGTACCTAATTTCAACTCTTAACCATGCTGTAAATTGAGATTTATAATCTTTCCTGGAAATTTAAACTCTACTTTATATAATTATTTGTATGCTTATATAATTGTATCAGTCCTAGGACATTTTTAATGCCTAAAATATAACCTATAGCCAACATTCTATCCTTAAAGAGATTAAGCTTTGATGACCTGTAAAATGAGAAGTTCATCTTCTTCTGACACTTTCACTTTGTCAATCAGTTCTATCTCTTGGTCTGAATGAGATTGAAAATAGCAGCTGTTCAGATGACCACAGGGGAAGGGAAGGAAAAATAAGATAAAAACAGGTGGAGGCAAACCATAAGAGACTCTGAAATACAGATAAAAAAACTGGGTGTTGTTAGAGGGGAGGTGGGTGGGGAGATGGGATAAATGGGTAATGGGCATTAAGGAGGGCACTTGTTGGGATGAGCACTGGGGGTTATATGCAGGTGATGAATCAATAGGTTCCAGTCCTGAAACCAATACCACATTGTATTTTAGCTAACTTGAATTTAAATAATAAATTTAAAATAAAAAAAATAAAGTAGCAGTTGTTCTACACATTTCTACATTCTGATGAAATACCTACGCTCTTACTTTTCTTTTCCATGTCCAGTCCTCCACATTCATTTTAATTATACCTGAGTATTTTGCTCCTACCTCTCATTTTCAATTTAATTTTTCTTCTATTTTATAAATCTAGATGGAATTTACTTATTATAAATTATTTTTGAAGACATTCCTAAAATGCAGCTTATGCCATAGTTTATAATTTAAAATCTCATTCTACCCAGAACAGTGAGGCAGACTTTCACTCCCATGTCATATCCTTCTCAAGTCCCAGTTTCCAGTTGGAAGTCCCTAAAGGTCATATAGCTCTGATGATAAAAAGCATGGGTAAAAAGCTTGGGAAGATAAACAGAAGGAAAGTACTCATCAAGTGAAAAAGAGTGTCCCAATCGAAACATATTTATACTCTTTATAGGATAGATACTTTACCTTGTAATAAAGTAACTCAAGTGTGTTTTTGGTGTTTTCCAAATCACCTCAGTGTTTCAGTGCTTCTATTCTTCAGGAGACAGACTGAGGGAAGGGAAAGCTTGAACTCCTCCATGAACAGCCTCAAAGTTCCAAAGCCTATGGGACCAACTATATAAGAAAATGAAGTACACCTGGTGAAATCAGATTGCATACCTTGTCTAAAGGATACAGCCATTATCAGCTCCAGTCAAATTGTGGACCTTCAAGTGTATGAGTCCAGTGTAGTCAAGTCATCCAGTTTTGAAAGAGAAGTTTGGACTATGGATTTGTATGGGATTTGCCATGTTTTAGGTATTGGCAGGCCAAAGACAGTTCATGAGTTGCCAGTTTGTAATTTATGTCCTAGAGGTTAAAGTGGCTAACACTAGAATTTCTGGCACATTCAAGAAAGCTTAACTTGCACATTCTTTCTTTATAGATAAACTAAATGAAAAAAATCAAAATTATTAGAAGATTATAAGGAGCACTCAGTCAAAACAAAAATGATAGATAATTTGAATATACATTCTCCAGAAGAGAATATATGTCTGCCCAATGGTCTGTACCTGTGTTCTGATTTTAGTTTTCATTTCATAGTTTAATTTACCAAGGGCACATTTATTTCATTCATTTAATTTTCAGAGGTGAGGAGATATCAGAAAATCAATGTTTCTTCCATGTTTTTTACTGCCTGTAACTACTACCCTGAATTGTATGCATAGTAATTATTTTTTTCTGGTGAAAAAATTGAGGCTCAGAGAAATGAAATGAACTGCAGTAAGGCCATACAGCCATAAGTGACCAAGCCTGAGTTAAAATCCCAAGCTTTTTGGATTGTCTATGCTTTTGTCACTGTACCTCACATTGTCTCTCTAACACTGATTGTATTATTTGTCCCCACGTGCATGAATAGGAGTGGAGAACAACCATGGGATTTTCCTTAAGTTCTAAATATATACTCCAGGAAGGCAAAACGCATTTAATTAGTAAAATCACCTCAAGACCTCAACAAAAGGAGTTACTTCCTCTAAATAAATTCCTAAAAGAGCAATTGCTTAATAAAATTATGTTTTATCAAGCTTTTGGTATTTATTAGCAAATTGTCTTTCAGATAAGCTGTACCTACCAAGTAACCTAATTCCACGTGGAGTCTGCAATACCTGTTTCCTTTAATAACAATAATATTGTTAGTCATATAGTGCTTACTATGAATAGTGCATTGTTTTTTTAAGTGCTTGATGTATGTTAATTTATTGAATTCCAAAATTGCTCTTCATTTTACAGATGAAGAATAATGAGGTACAGAAAGGTTAAATTAGTTGCACAATATCATGCACCTAAGAAGTGGAAGTAGTGCAACCAGAATTTGAACCTAAGCAGTCTTAAATCAATGATGTCAAGACGAAATATTATCAATATTATCAGTGTCTTTAATCTTATAGGCAAAAATATTTCACAGTTATATTAATTTGTATTTTTTAATTAAAGAAGATTTTATATATATATATATATATATATATATATATCCCTTTCTTCTTCCTTTCCTTCCTTTCTTCTTCCCTCCCTTCCTCTCTTCCTCCTTCATTCCCTTCCTTCCATCCTTCTTTTCTATCTGACCTGTTTCTACCTTTTCTAACATTAACACACCAGTTAATGTCCTCTGTCTAATTTTTTCTTTGCATGTTCATTTTAAACTACTGATTTGTAAGAAGTCTGTTATATCAAGAATGTCAAGACCTTCCTTATGTGTTATAAATGTAAACTTTTTAGTTTGACTTTAAACTTTTATTTTTATTGTATATTGACATATAGAAATTTTAAAATTTTAAAAATTTAAATTTAAATTTTTAAAATCCTGAGGCACCTGGGTGGCTCAGTCAGTTGACTCTTTTAAAAATTTTTTTTTCCAACGTTTTTTATTTATTTTTGGGACAGAGAGAGACAGAGCATGAACGGGGGAGGGGCAGAGAGAGAGGGAGACACAGAATCGGAAACAGGCTCCAGGCTCTGAGCCATCAGCCCAGAGCCCGACGCGGGGCTCGAACCCACAGACCGCGAGATCCTGACCTGGCTGAAGTCGGACGCTTAACCGACTGTGCCACCCAGGCGCCCCGACAGTCAGTTGACTCTTGATTTTGGCTCAGGTCATGATCTCATGGTCTGTGAATTCAAGCCCCATGTAGGGTTCTGCATCGACAGTGAAGAACCTGCTTGAGATTCTCTCTCTCCCTCTCTCTATGTCCCTCCCCTGCTTTCTCCCACTCTCTCAAAATAAATAAATAAACGTAAAAAAGTTTTCAAATCCTTATTTAATGAAATCTATCAATTCTTCCAATTTTTTTCTTTGCTGTTTTAGGAAGGCTATCATCATACCAAGGTTATATAAATATTCACTCTAACACTTTTTGGCAAACGTTATTATTTATTTTTTCATCTAGACTTTATTTTGGTATATAACATGAAGATTCAGGAGGACACTCTTTCCATCTTTCCAATACTTTTAGGGATCTATTATTTTTCTCAGATCATTTCTATCAGTTCAATGGGATTTGATAAAGAGAGGAAGTAAAAGCATAAGCTTAGCTGTCACTTCGAGCAAGAAAGCTGAATTTCAAAATAGCTAATTTAATGTATTATTCTTTTTCTTACAAGTTTCTTACCTATCTGTTAAGATTTTCTTTTTTTAAAATAGAACACATATTTATTGTTGAGAGACAGACAGAGACGGAGCATGAGCAGGGGAGGGGCAGAGAGAGAGGGAGACATAGAATCCGAAGCTGGTTCCAGGCTCCAAGTAGTCAGCACAGAGCCCAACATAGGGCTCAAACCCAAGAACCGTGAGATCATGACCTGAGCCGCAGTCAGATGCTTAACTGACTGAGCCACCCAGGCACCACTGTTAAGATTTTGTACTTCCTTTTTTTTTAAATATGAAATTTATTGTCAAATTGGTTTCCATACAACACCCAGTGCTCATCCCCAAAAGGTGCCTTCTTCAATATCCATCACCCACCCTCTCCTCCCTCCCACTGCCCATCAACCCTCAGTTTGTTCTTAGTTTTAAAGAGTCTCGTATGTTTTGGCTCCCTCCCTTTCTAACCTTTTTTTTTTCTTCCTCTCTCCCATGGACTTCTGTTAAGTTTCTCAGGATCCACATAAGAGTGAAATCATATGGTATCTGTCCTTCCCTGTATGACTTATTTTACCTAGCATAACACTCTCCAGTTCCATCCACGTTGCTACAAAAGGCCATATTTCATTCTTTCTCATTGCCACGTAGTATTCCATTGTGTATATAAACCACAATTTCTTTATCCATTCATCAGTTGATGGTCATTTAGGCTCTTTCCATAATTTGGCCATTGTTGAAAGTGCTGCTATAAACATGGGAGTACAAGTGTCCCTATGTATCACATGCCTGTATCTCTTGGGTAAATTCCTAGCAGTGCTATTGCTGGGTCATAGGGTAGATCTATTTTTAATTTTTTAAGGAACCTCCACACTGTTTTCCAGAGCGGCTGCACCAATTTGCATTCCCACCAACAGTGCAAGATGGTTCCCATTTCTCCATATCCTCACCAGCATCTATAGTCTCCTGATTTGTTCATTTTAGCCACTTTCTTACACCATTCACAAAAACAAACTCAAAATGGATAAAGGACCTGAATGTGAGACAGGAAACCATCAAAACCTTAGAGGAGAAAGCAGGAAAAAACCTCTCTGACCTCAGCCACAGCAATTTCTTACTTGACACATCCCCAAAGGCAAGGGAATTAAAAGCAAAAATGAACCATTAGGTACCTCATGAAGATAAAAAGCTTCTGCACTGCAAAGGAAACAGTCAACAAAACTAAAAGGCAACCAACGGAATGGGAAAAGATATTTACACATGGACAAGGGGCTAGTATCCAAAATCTATGAAGAGCTCACCAAACTCCACACCAGAAAAACAAATAATCCAGTGAAGAAATGGGCAGAAAACATGAGTAGACACTTCTCTAAAGAAGACATCCAGAGGGCCAACAGGCACATGAAAAGATGCTCCACGTCGCTCCTCATCAGGGAAATACAAATCAAAACCACATTCAGATATTACCTCACGCCAGTCAGAGTGGCTAAAATGAAAAAATCAGAAGATTTTCTACTTCTTGAATATATTTTGATCATGTTTAGTTTCCTAGAAAAGTAATACAGATGCCCATTTTTCTTTGTTATAAGCAAAAGTTGTAATTTGTTTGTTATTGTACAGAGTATTTTTTCATAATTTCAAAAAATATCTCCTTCATATATGATTTAATCTACTCAGGCAATCCTAATTTTATATATTTCTTTTATTCTTTCCTTAAAATTCAACTAATTAATGTGCTTCACATTAACAAAAGCATGTTTATTCAACCACTGGAATGCTGTTATTTAGTTGTAAGTAATTTAAACATTAAAATGAATATTTTTTGGTAAAAAAAAGGGAATAAAATCATATGATCTATAAAATAAAAGAAAGGAACTCAAGCAAATGTGTTTTTGCCCAAACTTACAGAAACAGAGAGTACAGTGTTGGCTACCAGGGACAGGGATGGGGGGAATGGGGAAATGTTGGTAAAAGTGTACAAACTTCCAATGATAAGGTCAATAAGTTTCTGGGATCTAACATACAGCATAGTGATTATAGTCAATAATACCATATTATATACTTGAAAGCTGCTAAGAGAGTAATTCTTAAATATTTTCATTACAAAAATAAAAAGTAATTATGTGAAATGATGGAGATGTTAACTAATGCTATGGTGGTGATCTATTTTTAATATATGTGTATCAAACCAATGAGTTGTACACCTTAAACTTACACAATGTTATGTGTCAATTATATTTCAATAAAACTAGGGGAGGGGAGAAAACAACAATGACCAGAACAATACTAAATCTCTGTCTGTTGTGCCCAGATCATTTGATAAGGCTTTTATTTTGGTTTCTCACAAACTCCCTTTTACGGAGGGACTCCAATATGATTGCTATTTAGTGTTAATTCTGCTCTCTTGATAAAGCGTTCACAATAGAAAAAAAGTGTGCTTTGGGGAGACATCAGGAAGAAGACGAGTGTGCTTTTGCTACTTGCTGTGTTCTTTGGTAAGGAACTTGTAAAAGAATCACCTAATGATGGTTTATCTAATTGACTTGCTTCTTCAAAGAATTTCTTTTTTTTTTTTTTTTTGTCAAGTTATCTCAATTCCAGTTAGTTAACATACAGTGTAATATATTAGTTTCAGGTATAGAATTTAGTGATTCATCACTTATATGTAACACCCAGTGCTCATCCTAACAAGTGCCCTCCTTAATGCCCATCACCTATTTAACCCATCTTCCCATCCATCTCCCCTCCAGCAGCCCTCATTGTTTTCTATACCCAAGAGTCTGTTTTATGGTTTGCCTTTTCCCCCCTAGTTTATCTGTTTTGTTTCTTAAATTCCACATATGAGTGAAATCATGTGGTATTTGTCTTTCTCTGACTGCCTTATTTTCCTTAGCATAATACTCTATAGCTTCATCCACATCATTGCAAATGGCAACATTTCATTCTTTTTGATGGCTGAGTAATATTCCAGTGTGTGTGTGTGTGTGTGTGTGTGTGTGTGTGTGTGTATCACCTTCTTTTTAAAATTTTTTTAAGAAAGAAGGAGAAAGAGAGAGGGGGAGGGACAGAGGGAGAGAGACAGGGAGAAGTTTAAGTGGGCTCATGTACAGCATGGATCCCAATTCAGGGCTTGATCTCAAGACCATGAGATCATGACCTAAGCAAAAATCAAGAGTTGGACGTTGAACCAACAGAGACAGTCCGGTGCCCCAATACCATACCTTCTTTATTCATTCATCAGTTGATGGACATTTAGGTTCTTTCCATAACTGGGCTATTGTTGATAATGCTGCTATAAACATCCCTTCAAGTAAGTATTTATGTATCTTTTGGGTAAATATCAGTAGTGCATTGCTGGGTCATAGGGTAGTTCTATTTTTAACTTTTTGAGGAACCTCCATACTGTTTTCCAGAGCGGCTGCACCAGTTTGGATTCCCACCAACAGTGTAAGAGGGTTCTCCTTTCTCCACATCCTTGCCAACACCTGTTGTTTTCTGTGTTGTTAATGTTAGCCATTCATCTTCAAAGAATTTCTTGGATTTACTGAACAAATCTTTTTTTCTATTATTTCATTAATGTTTGCTTTTACCATTTTGTAGCCAGTGTCCTTCTTCCCTCTTTTGTTTTCTGTTGTCTTTTTTATTTGATTGCTTAACTCATTTATTTTCATCCTTTATGTTTGGTACTTAAGGTATTTGAGTGTGTAAATTTGCTTGAGTTCATTCACATAGTACCTGGTATTTCAAATATCGTTAAATTGGAATTTGATAAGAATGTACACTCCTGAGCACCACTTATTTTGGTAGATTTGGAGTGGAGCCAAGAAATCTGGATTTTTTTTTTTGACAAGATCTTCAGACAACACATCGGAAAATCCATCATAATTATTGAGGTATTTGTTCTCATTATTGTTTTTTTCTAAATTCACTCTAATAAGAACTCTGATTTGCATTTTGTTCCATAAATGGTTAATTCTGTTTTAATTTTCAAAAAAGATGGCATGATATTTTTTTAAGTAAGCTCTATGTCCAATGTGGGGCTTGAACTCACAATCCTGAGATCAAGAGTTGCATGCTCTACTGACCGAGTTAGCCAGGTGTACCTCTATGATATTTTCTTTATATTTTAAGAGAATTCAATATCTGAAAAATACAACAGTATTATAACAAATACTTATATCCCCACCATCAATAATTAACTGTTGCTATTTTGTCATATTTCCTTTCATTTTTAAAGATGAAATAGATTTAATTTAATTTCCTTTTAGTAACTATTCTGTGTCCTATTTTATTTAGGGTTCCTCATGACTGTAAGTTTGGTAGGAGTCACTCTAGCATATTTCCATTAGTTTCACATACATATGAATGCATCTATAAACACCATAAAGTGTTGTACTAATTAAGTTTTTGAGATCTATACACATTAATATATTTAGATCTAGTTCACTCCTCTTATCTTCTGTATTCTATTAATCATACTATATTTTTTAATTTAAATCCCAGTTAAAAAAAAAAGAGTGTAATATTACTTTCAGGTATACAATATAGTGATTCAATAGTTCCATACATCACTTGGTGCTCATCACAACAAGCAATCTCCTTAATCTCAATTACCTATTTCACCCATCCCCCCACCCATCTCCCCTCCAGCAACCACCAGTCTGTTCTCTATAGTTAAGAGTCTGCTTCCTGGTGACCTCTATCTCTTTTTTACCATTCTGTTCATTTGCTTTGTCTTCCAAACTCCACATATGAGTGAAATCATATGGCACTTGTTCTTTCTGACTGACTTATTTTGTTTAGGATAATACTGTCTAGCTCCATCCATGTCCTTGCAAATGGCAAGGTTTCATTCTTTTTTATGCCTGAGTAATATTCCTTTGTATATACATATACCACAACTTTTTTATCCATTCATCTATCAAAGGACACTTGGGCTATTTTCATAATTTGTCTATTGTAGATTATGCTGCCATAAATATCAGGGTGCATGTATCCCTTTGAATTAGTATTTTTTTCATTCTTTGTGTAAATAACCAGTAGTAAGATTGCTGGATTGTAGGGTAGTTCCATTTTAACTTTTTGAGGAAACTTCATACCTTTTTCCACAATGGTTGCACCAGTTTGCATTCCCACCAGCAGTGCAAGAGGGTTCCCCTTTCTCTGTATCCTTGTCAACACTCGTTTCTTCTGTTGTTGATTTTAGCTATTCTGGCAGGTTTGAGGTGGTATCTTACTGTAGTTTTGATTTGCATTTCTCTGATGGCCAGGAATGTTGAGCATTCTTTCATGTATCTGTTGGCCATCTGTATATCTTCTTTAAAAAATATCTATTCATGTATTCTGCCCATTTTTAATTGGATTATTCAAAATGGATTAAAAACATAAATGTGATACATGAAATTATAAAAATCCTAGAAAAAAATCCTAGAAAAGAACACAGGCAGTAAGATCTTTGACATTAGCCATAGCAACTTCTTTCTAAATAGGTCTCCTGAGACAAGGGAAACAAAAGCAAAAATAAACTATTGGAACTGCATCAAATAAAAAAGCTTCTGCACAGTGAAGGAACCAATCAACAGAACTAAAAGGTAACCTGTGGAATGGGAGAAGATATTTTCAAATGACATATCTAAGAGAGGATTTGTATCCAAAATATATAAATTCGTACCATGTATATGGTATATATATATATATATATATATATATACACACACACATATATATATATACACATATATATATATATATGTTATATATATATAACCATGAGATCATGACCTGAGCCAATGTCCGACACTTAACCAACTGAGCCAGCCAGGTGACCCTTCTCTTTCTTAATCTTAATTAAATTAGGTAAACATGTTAATGTTTGCCACTAAAATTGTATTCTCATTAATTTCTACCTTTAGTCTTCCCCCAAATACCTTCTGAATTTTAAAAATTTATAAATGCAGTGTATTCTTCTACAAACTATAGGAAAATTTAAAATCTAATTTAAAAAATTAAAAGAATAGTTATTCATAATTTCAACACTAAATAATAACTAAAATTAATATGCCAGTGAATAGTGTTCCAGATTTCTATTTATGTATACACTTAAAGAGAATTTACCTATACAAACTGTTTAAAAATAGTTTTAAAATAAAAAAATATCTTCACTTTATCTTTTGGTATTGAAACATACATCCTTGTATAATTTCTAAGTATACAGAAATATAAAAAGCTGAAAGTGAAAATACTGTGATTTCCCTATAACTACTATTTATTTCATACATACCTTTAAAGATACTTTATATCGTGTGAATTAACCACCCATTTTTTACACACAGTACATATTATTTTATTGTATGATAATATATTTCACCAATGCTGTGCGATTATCTTTAAAAATAATTTTTAAGATACTGCAGTTCATATACACTTTATACATATATTTTTTTGCATCCTTATCTAGTTTCATAGAGGAGGTGTCTAAATAAGGCATTTCTAAATAAAGGTGGAAATATTCAAAATGTTGATATATATTTTCAAATTGCCTCACAATTATAAAATTTACACTTTAACGGACATGAGAATGCATTTTCTCAGCGCTTTGTTGACGGTAAGGTTTATCATTATTTTTCATTTTTACAATATGATAAAGGCAGATGTAGAATCTCATTATTCTAATTGAATTTTTTTATTGCTAGTGAGCTTAAGCATCCATTTGTATGCCCATTGGCCATTTGTGCTTCTTCTGTAAAATGCATGCTCAGGCCCAGTCTTTTCCCCTTCCCCCACTGGGGGTATTAATCTTTTCCTTTTTGCTTAGTCGGAGTTCTTTTTTATTTTTCGTCTTTTACATGGGGTCAGTTTGATTCGGGCTTTCATCCTTCCTTGGCTTATGGAGTGTATATATATTTACATACATAATATATTCTCCATTGGTCTTTTAATGTCCTTCTCAGAAACTGGCTCCTTTTCTCCCTCCCTCCCTCTTCCCTCTTTTTTCTCTCGTCTTCTCTTTTCTCTTTGTTTCTTTCTCTCTTTGTTTCTCTCGCTCCTTCGCCCCCACCCCCCCACTACAGAAGTTTTTAATTTTGACCGAGTCGAATCTATCATTCTGGGCCTGGCGCCGCGTCAGCAGAGGGGGCGGGGAGGCGAGCTCGGAACTGGGGGAGGGGACGGGGCGGGGAGGAGCGGGCAGAGCGGCTGCAGGAGTTGCTGGGAGTGCGCTTGGTGTGATCACTCAGCGGCGAAGGAGGCCCAGAGACCTGAACGGCAGAGACTTCCCCCGCGGCCTACGGAGCCTTATCTCCACTGGAGGACCAGGGAACCGCAGTCTTCATCACAGAGGTACCGTGCTCTGCGCTCCCCGCCCGGCCCGGCCCAGCCTGCTGTGGCGGCGCCTCCTTCCTTCCTTCTTCCCTCGCTCTCTCTCTCGCCCGCCCGCGCCTTCCCAGTCTGCCTGCGTCACCGCGGCCGCCATGGCTGAGAACGGCGAGAGTAGCGGCCCCCCGCGCCCCTCCCGCGGCCCTGCTTCAGCCCAAGGCCCTGCCTCTGCCCCGGCCGAGCCAAAAATCATCAAAGTCACTGTGAAGACCCCCAAAGAGAAAGAGGAGTTCGCGGTGCCCGAGAATAGCTCAGTCCAGCAGTTTAAGGAAGCTATTTCGAAACGCTTCAAATCCCAAACCGATCAGCTAGTGTTGATTTTTGCCGGAAAAATCTTAAAAGATCAAGATACCTTGATCCAACATGGCATCCATGATGGACTGACTGTTCATCTTGTAATTAAAAGCCAGAACCGACCTCAGGGCCAGTCCACACAGCCTAGTAATGCCGCGGGAACTAACACTACCTCCGCGTCGACTCCCAGGAGTAACTCCACATCTATTTCCACAAATAGTAACCCGTTTGGGCTGGGGAGCCTGGGAGGACTTGCAGGCCTTAGCAGCCTGGGCTTGAGCTCGACCAACTTCTCTGAGCTCCAGAACCAGATGCAGCAGCAGCTCCTGTCCAGCCCCGAGATGATGATCCAAATCATGGAAAATCCCTTTGTTCAGAGCATGCTTTCAAATCCTGATCTGATGAGGCAGCTCATAATGGCCAATCCACAGATGCAGCAGTTGATTCAGAGAAACCCAGAAATCAGTCACCTGCTCAACAACCCAGATATAATGAGGCAGACCCTTGAAATTGCCAGGAATCCAGCCATGATGCAAGAGATGATGAGAAATCAAGACCTGGCTCTCAGCAATCTTGAAAGCATCCCGGGTGGCTACAATGCTCTACGACGCATGTACACTGACATTCAAGAACCCATGCTGAATGCTGCACAAGAGCAGTTTGGAGGTAATCCGTTTGCCTCGGTGGGGAGCAGTTCTTCCTCCGGGGAAGGTACACAGCCTTCCCGCACAGAAAATAGAGATCCACTACCCAATCCATGGGCGCCACCACCAGCTACCCAGAGTTCTGCGACCACCAGCACAACCACAAGCAGTGGCAGTGGGTCTGGCAATAGCTCCAACAGTGCTACTGGGAACACTGTGGCTGCAGCCAACTATGTCGCCAGCATCTTCAGTACCCCAGGAATGCAGAGCTTGCTACAACAGATAACTGAAAATCCCCAACTGATCCAGAATATGCTGTCTGCACCCTACATGAGAAGCATGATGCAGTCGCTGAGCCAGAATCCAGATTTGGCTGCACAGATGATGCTGAATAGCCCAGTGTTTACTGCAAATCCTCAGTTGCAGGAGCAAATGCGTCCACAGCTCCCAGCTTTCCTGCAGCAGATGCAGAATCCAGATACACTGTCAGCCATGTCAAACCCAAGAGCAATGCAGGCTTTAATGCAGATCCAGCAGGGGCTACAGACATTAGCCACTGAAGCTCCTGGCCTCATTCCAAGCTTCACTCCAGGTGTGGGGGTAGGGGTGCTGGGAACCGCTATAGGCCCTGTAGGCCCAGTCACACCCATAGGCCCCATAGGTCCCATAGTCCCATTTACCCCTATAGGCCCCATTGGGCCCATAGGACCCACTGGCCCTGCAGGCCCTGGCTCCACTGGCTCTGGTGGCCCCCCTGGGCCCACTGTGTCTAGCTCTACACCCAATGAAACCACTAGCCCAACATCAGAATCTGGACCCAACCAGCAGTTCATTCAGCAAATGGTGCAGGCTCTGGCTGGGGCAAATACTCCACAGCTACCAAATCCAGAAGTCAGATTTCAGCAACAACTGGAACAGCTCAACGCAATGGGGTTCTTAAACCGTGAGGCAAACTTGCAGGCTCTAATAGCAACAGGAGGCGACATCAATGCAGCTATTGAGAGGCTGCTGGGCTCACAGCCATCGTAATTACATTTCTGTACCTTGAAAAAAAATGTATCTTATTTTTGATAATGGCTCTTAAATCTTTAAACACACACAAAATCGTGCTTTACTTTCATTTTGATTCTTTTAAGTCTGTCTAGTTATAAGTCTAATATGCATTTTAAAGTGGAATCCATCCCTCTGTCCCTCCCTCCTGTACTGTCCTTTCCTTCCTTCCATCCTCCCTCTTTCCTTCCTTCCTTCCTTCCTTCCTTCCTTCCTTCCTTCCTTCCTTCCCTTCCTCCCTCCCTCCCTGTTTTGAATGGTGGTAATCAATGCTGTTTCACTCAAAGGTGTTGCATGCAAACACTTCTCTTTATTCTGCATTCATTGTGATTTTTGGAAACCGGTATCAACCTTCACAGTTGGATGAATAAGCTTTGTCCTACAGATGTCCACTTTATTTGCATTTTAAACATTAGCCTATGATAGTAATTTAATGTAGAATGAAAATAATTAAAAACAGAAGCAAACTATTTAAAGCTTTCTAATTTGTGGTACAATATTGCTTATTGTGACTTTGGCATGTATTTTTGCTAGCAAAATGCTGTAAGATTTATACCATTCTTTGCTCTTTTTTTGCTATATTTGTACACAGTACAGTAAGCACAATTGGAACTGTACATCCAGAAATATTACAACAGATTCTAAGCAGAACATGTGTAACTAAAATGGGAAAGAATATAAGAAATATTTCTGGAGCTAGGTATATCAAAATTTTGTAGAATCTTACAGCATCTTTGATAAACTCAGTGAAAATGTTGGCTAGGCAAGTTCAGTTAAAATATAGTAGAAATGTTTATCCTGGTATCTCTAAGTATACATTTAATTGTACAGAAAACTTACAGTGTGACATTGTGTCAACATTTTCCAATTAACTGTATATGACCTTAATTTGTGCAGCCTGAAGGATCAGTGTAGTAATGCCAGGAAAGTGCTTTTTACCTAAGACTTCCTTCTCATCTTCTCCCATAGAGACCCTAATAAGCATTTTGATCTGTAATTGGAAATGTAATTTTCACTGAAAAGTGTCATGTGATGTTTGCATTACTTTTACCTGCTATGTATAAAGGAAACTGTATCTTTTGACTCTATCAGTTATTTCTCTTGTGCACAGGGAAAAATGCATTAAAAATGACTAAATAAAAAAATTAAAAATGGATAAATCTTTCCTTTTTTGCCTTCTGGCTCTAAGATCATGTTTAATAGGATTGCCCCACCCCAAGATTATATAAATCTTGTATTTCTCTAATTTTAATGGTTTTGTCAAAAAAAAATTCCTTGCCCTATCTGGAGCTATTTTGATGTATGAGTTTAGGTATTCCAACGTTTTTCCCCCAAAGGGTTAGTCAGTTCTTAGCCATTATTTATCTTGTTGCCCATCCCCCCATTTGATATGTTATATATATACTTATGTATATGTATGTGTCTATACACACACACACACACACACACACACACACTTATGTGTCTGAATACTCTCAGTACCACTGAATATTGTAGTCCCAGTCCACCATTCTGTAATTACTAATTTAGAAATAAAACTTCATATCTGTTTGGGTAAGTCTATCTTTTTTATTTTTATTTTTCACAGTTTTTGGATGATTCTGACACATTTATTTTACCAGATTAACTTTACAGTTAATAACCCCCTCCCCCCAATAAAGTTTGATTGGGATCATATTAAATTGATATGATGTTAGGAACTACAGAACTGCAGTGCTTTCCAGAAAAAAATACATTGCCTCATTTGTTTTTAATTTTTTAAGTTTATTCATTTTTGAGAGAGAGACAGAGTGTGAACAGGGGAGGGGCAGAGAGAGAAAAGAGACACAGAATCCGAAGCCGGCTCCGGGCTCTGAGCTGTCAGCACAGACCCTGACGCTGGGCTCCAACTCAAAAACCACGAGATCATGACCTGAACTGAAGTCGGACACTTAACCAACTGAGCCACCCAGGTGCCCCATACATTGCCTCATTTTTAAAAAGTGTTTTATGTCCTTCAAGAAAGTTTTATGTATTTCAGTCCTATATAATTTATGATAAATATATTCCTAGGACAGACAGGAAACAATACTGTGATTGGGAGCTCTTTTTCTATATGTTACCTATATGGTGAATTTTGCTATATAGGGGAAGAATATATTTTCATAAGTTAAGTTTAAATTGGCACTTTACTGAAATTTATTAATTTTTGAGATATTCATTTGATCCTTTCGAGTTATTCCTGGTAAGCAATCATATCAATTATGACTTACAATAGTATATTCTCCCTCTTTTCAAAATTTATAATATAGTTTCTGACTGCATGAGTTAAACTCTCCCAAAACAGTGCTAAATAATAAAAGTGACAGTGGCAATCTTGTTTCCCATTTTAACCAGACTATGTTTGCTGTAGCAATTCTAAATTGCATTTAAAAAAAAAAAACATTCCTATAGGAGATGATCAAATAAGTTTACAAAACGCTGTATACAATAGCCCCTCTTAGATTATGCAGTAAATATTGACTATTATTTTTTTAATGAGTATGTTCTTCAGTTTAAGAGAAAAAACTATTTAACTTTGTCTAATTCAGCATTTCCCAAGCCTATTTAAGAAATAAATTTTTTTCTTTTAAACACAACTAATAATATTTGGCCTATTAGTGTTCCTCAGAACAGCAAATTAGGAAGTGGGGGGTTATTATTTCAGTGCTGTGTTATGTTGGGTGTTTGAGATAATTACAAAGACAAAGTCTGCCATAATATATTTAATAATTTTAAGGACATGGATTATTTTATAGGGAAATGAATACCAAAATAAGACACTGGCATTGAAAACAGCAATAAATCAATAGCCATAGGAAAAATGATGTTGTCTGAGGCCTGTCCCAGACAATTTGGCAGGTAAATTTCTTTCAAACAGTCGAGGAATATAATTAATTATTCTTGCCAGATGTTTATCTATTTTTACACTTGATCTTTGCCAAAAGGCTAAGAAGCAATATATCTATTTTTTAATATATTTTGTTTTCTCCCTGAAAAGATCCAGGTCTTTAACCTCTTAATTCTATTTTTTCTTTCTAGTTCATTAATTTTTGTTTCTGACTTTATTTACTCTTTTAATTATTCTTTATCTCTTAAATGTTGTAATATTATGTTCTTTTTATAGTTCTGCTTTTGTTTTGGGTTTTTTTTTTCATCTATTATTAATTCACAGTTTATCCACTTACTCATTATTGAATCAAGAAAGGTATATCCTAACCTGCTATCTCTTTCCCTCAAATAAAAGTCTAGCAATTCTTACATGTTTCTACTGTTTACTTGGTTGTCACTCATTCCCTAAGTTTATACTACATGTCTGGATGGTGTAAGTGTACATTGCTGGTTCTGTGATCCAGAAGGATGAGGTAATGGCGTGGGAAGTAGGGCCAGGGGCAATCCTAGCGTAAGTTCACCTCAAGACCCCTTTCTACATTTGCTTTTTTGGCCTCTCCATACGTGATATCATATATACTCTCACCATGTGTGTCAGGAGCAGGGAGAGTGAATACATAACATTGAAACAAGCCTTGCTGGTTCGTTAAAGAGGACTCTTGCATCATTTTGAGCCCGCTATGTTTATTGACAAACCATTATCAGAGACTGAGCTTGCCCTTTGAGGAGATAGCCTGCTCCAAATTCAGTTGATTTGCAGAGTCAAAATAGAAACAAATTGAGTAATTCCTGTCAGGGACTGGGATTAGGGTATCAGGATAGCCATTTAGCCTGTGTCTCATTTTCACAAATGGACTTAAATTCAGAATTTTTACATTATCCTCAAATGAAGTGATTATCCCAGCCATAGATCCAGATCATCATGATGGAAAATGTTCATCATACAGTTTAATTTACTAAATGTAAAAATTTTAAACTATAGCAATTTTGATATTCCTAATTTGGCATTCTTTTATTTTAAAAATATACTAGGAGACTTAAATAAGATGGAAAGTTACTTAGGCTTCCCTCAACTTATGAGAGGTTTTCATCCCAGTCTTTTTCACTGTCTGACCCCCAACTCCAGTCATTGCTCTCTAAAACTAGGTGGTATTCATGGGTTTCTGTCAGGATTTCTTGATTTGTTAGTATATCACAGAACTTCTTCAGATTGGTGATACTCTTCAAACTTGCTGCATCAGCATCATAGTCTTAGGGAAATTCCTTGAGTTCTGCTGCCCTCATTATAAAGGTTTTTCTCAGTGTTTGTTTCTCTGCAGTCTTTTTTGTTGATTTGTGGGAGGAAGGGCAAGAATTTGTGACCTGTCCTAATGCTACCATCTTCTTAGATGTCTGTTAGGATATTTAGGAGAAAAGCAATTTTCTAAAAATAGCAAAGAAAAGCATGATTTGGCAGACATCAGACAAGTAGCTTCATCATATGGTATACATGCTTACCTAGACATTAGACACTTTAATGATAGATAAACCTTGGCAAAAGCTACTCTAAACCAACAAAATCAAAATTGGGTAAGCCATCCTCAAAAAAGAGTTGTTTGTCCCAACATACATGAGCAATATTTATCAAAAGGATATGTATTAAGGCAAATAGCTCTAGCTGTGCTGAGGTATCTGAGAACAGATTTGGGCTTCCCAAGAATACTTTCAAAATCCCATTTCAAAACTTGGCCTAGTGTGTAGATTAGCACATGTAATTTCAGAAAAGATTCTATAATTCATTATTTTTTTAAAAAATTTTTAACGTTTATTATTGAGAGACAGAGACAGAGCATGAGCATGGGAGGGGCAGAGAGAGGGGGAGACACAAAATCCGGAGCAGGCTCCAGGCTCTGAGCTGTCAGCACAGAGCTCGATGTGGGGCTCGAACTCACAAATGGTGAGATCATGACCTGAGCTGAAGTCGGATGGTTGACTGACTGAGCGACGCAAGCACCCCTCTACAATTCATTATTAAAAGAATAGTTGATGAATGTGGAAAAAATTTAAAAAGATGATTAGTTGGCCCTGGTATGGATTTCACAAGATTGTCTTAGACTAAATTTCTCTGTTAGACTGGGATAACAATAATAGCTAATATATTCATGGTTATGTTCAATTTTCATAACCCAGTGTATAGATAAGGAAAAGTACTATTATTATCCAACCCAGTTTATAGATAAGGAAAAAAGCTAAAAGAGGTTAAATAATTTTACAGGGTAATATCCCTATTAAGTGACAGAGTCAAAATTTAAACCTACTTCTGCAATTGCAGAGTATGCACTTAACCAGTTCACTATTCTGCTTCCCCCGATACTATTAAACTATACTGGCCTATTTATCATAAGAGATATTATAATAAATACTAACTGGCCTCCTGGGTGTTGTTGAGGAGACACATTACCTATTTTTAAATGAATACATCTCTGCTTCTATTCATTCTGGAGCAGGTTACATAAAAATGCATGTGTGAGAATCAACTCTGAAACAATCAATAACTAGAATTTGGAGCTTTGCCTTTCTGATTTTTGAATTGTGGGTAATATTTGAAACTGCCTGTCCTTTAATACTTCAGTCCACCGTGGCCTAATACCTATGGTATGTCTCCAAATTGGCAATCACATGGGCCACTTGTGCTTCAGCTGCTCTGGAGGATGCCTGTCTTTTATTGAGTTGCCTCCTGGAGACCTCCAAAGGCAATAAATATTGTGTACTTCACCATGGCATTTGACAGTTTCTCAAAATATTCTTGAGAATAAAATGGAGTAATATGAGCTAGATGATAAATACAGGATATATATGGGTTAGTAGTTTGAATTGACTGTGTTCAGCAGTGTCTCAATGTAGACAAGAAGTTTCCAATTTCAGTTCTTTCCCATTGAAATTATTTTTCAATGACTATTATTAAAGCATAAAATAGCTTTCTCATTCCATTGCAAATAGAATAGAATTAGAAAGCAGAATAAATGCACTGGATGTTGTTAGCAAGATCCAAAAATTCCTTAGCAGGCTGAAGAAAAAAAAAAACAGCCAAATTTGGCAGGATTAAATTGAATAGGATCAAATGTGAAGTCTGGTAATTGTATCAAAAATTCTGTTACCAAAGGTAAATGGTTATGTGGCTTAAAAACAGCATATGTACAGAAGACTCCATGGTTTTAACTTACCATAAGTTCAACATGCACCAACTATGTGAGGTTCTAGTGCACACACACACATATGTAATGAAATCTTATGTTCCATTAATAGAGACATGCTCAAAACAAATAACTCTTTTGTAATGTTTTATTCTGTACTTTATAGCTTATGTTGAGAGATTTGGATCATTTCAGAGTGCCAGAATTAAGATGGACACAGACAATCTGGAAAGTAACCAAAATGGTGACTCATTTACAGACACACAACAATCATTGAAAAGGTCAAGAATATTTTAGTCTAAGGACTGGTGTTTGTGGATACTTTCTTCAAATAATTGAAAACCTTGTCATAAGAGGGGTAACATTTACTCGTGTAGCTCCAAAGGGCAGATCAATTCAAATGTTCCAAGAAATCAGGATTTTGGCTTACTGTTAGAAACTTTCTACCCATTAATTGAAGATACTCTCCTCTCTCGAGCTCTTTAATGGAAACCCATTTTTTTATTTGAATTTTAGATAGTGAATTTTTTTAATATGAAATTTATTGTCAAATTGGTTTCCATACAACACCCAGTCTCATCCCAACAGGTGCCCTCCTCAATACCCATCACCCACCCACCCCACCAAACTCCACACCTGAAAAACAAATAATCCAGTGAGGAAATGGGCAGAAAACATGAATAGACGCTCCTCTAAAGAAGACATCCAGATGGCCAACAGGCACATGAAAAGATGCTCAACGTCGCTCCTCATCAGGGAAATACAAATCAAAACCACACTCAGATATCACCTCACTCCAGTCAGAGTGGCTAAAATGAACAAAACAGGAGACTATAGATGCTGGAGAGGATGTGGTGAAACGGGAACCCTCTTGCACTATTGGTGGGAATGCAAACTGGTGCAGCCGCTCTGGAAAACAGTGTGGAGGTTCCTCAAAAAATTAAAGATCACGGAAACCCATTTAAAAGAAATATTCAAGAATGGTTTATGCATCAGGTAGAACTTTGAGTAAGCAGATCTCCAACATTCCTTCCAAAGCTAATCTTCTCCCAATGGACTTTAAAGCTTCTGACTGAAATTGCAAGGTCTGGGATTAAAGTTGTTCCAGAATGACGTCATGTTACAGACTACCCAGCATTTCTTAGTTTAGTAAACAGCAACTCAGACGTAGCCTGCATACCTTTGTTGACATAAAATCTGACTAAATCCAATATTCACTTTTTTTCTTGGTGCTACCCATGGGGAAATGACTCAAACTGCAAGACCTTAAACTCAATGTGAGAAAGTGTTGACAGCTTCGAAGGAAGAAATTGGAGATAGCTGATGTCAAAGGACTCTGGTTTGAGGGTGAAGGTTACAAGTGTACTCTGAACTCCTGATTCTCTTGTTAATATTCTGCTACGCTTTGTCACTTACAGTTGTTGTTAAAGTGGTGGAAGGAAACTGAAAGTAGGAGTGTATTGTAAGATGTGATAGCAGGGTATATATATATTCTTTTTTTTTTATATGAAATTTATTGTCAAATTGGTTTCCATACAGGGTATATATATATTCTTTATTCCATATGTAATTCTCTAGTTAGATTGATCCTTTTGGAGAAGGAAAGAAGAAGTTTGTACTGTACTTCCCATGACACCTTGGGTTTCATTATGTCAAGTAAATTCAACTTAGGGTTTTTAAAAAAAAAAATTTTAACGTTTATTTTTGAGACAGAGAGCATAAACAGGGCAGGGTCAGAGAGAGAGGGAGACACAGAATCCAAGACAGGCTCCAGGCTCTGAGCTGTCAGCACAGAGCCCAATGTGGGGCTCGAACTCATGGACCACGAGATCATGACCTGAGCTGAAGTTGGACGCTTAACCTACTGAGCCACCCAGGTGCCCCCAATTTAGGATTTTTTTAAAGTAACCTCTAGACCAACGTGGGGCTTTAACTCAGCCCTGAGATCAAGACTCACATGTTCTACTGAGTGAGGCAGTCAGGCACCCTTTAACTTGGGATTTTGATTCATTATGCTTTATATTCCTTATAAGTTGCCCAAGAACACCAAAATGTCTGGAAAAGGGCATCATGGTACTGGGGACAGGCTGAAACACATCAATTTCATTATTTTAGGAATGTGACTTGAATCTCAAATATGTATATAAGTGTGTATGTGTGTCTGTGTAACTTTGCTTTTGCCAGCTAAATCAAGATCCCCTTCACATACGCTCATACTGACAAACTGCCTTCCTACATCCCTCACATAAATGTTTGCCTTTTCCATGGGCCTTGGCCTGGGTTAACCATGTATCATGTGACCAGATGCCATGGGAAAGTTTTCTGGGCCTTCTTGCTTTACTTACAACCCTGATCCCAGTTTTGGATGTACTCCTGTGTCTAGATGGCTTGAGCCTCTATGACTTCTTTTTAAATAGACTTTTTATTTTAAACTAATTTAAAAGAAAAGTTGCAAAGACAGTAAAGAGTTCCCATATATCCCATACCATGTTTCTCCTATTTTTCATATCTTTAGTATGGTATAGATTAATGAAGGAGTATTGATAAAGTATTAAGTCCAAACTTTATCCATATTTCCTTAGTTTTACCTAATGTTCTTTTTCTGTTCCAGTATCCCATCCAGGATATCATGTTACATAGTCATCATGTTCACTTAAATTGCTTTTGGCTGTGACAGTTTCTCAGACTCACCTTGTTTCAGATGATCTTGATAGATTTGAGGAGTACTAGTCAAGTATTTTGTGGAATGTCCCTCAACTGGGATTTGTCTGATATTTGTCTCATGATTAAACTGGGGTTATGGATTTGGGGGAGGAAGATTGCAGAGATTAAGTAGCATTTTCATCACATAGTATAAAGCATGCATATTATTGATATGACTAATCACTTTTGATCTTCACCTTGTTCACCTAGCTTGAGGTAGTGTCTCTCAGTTTTATCCACTCTGAACTTACTCTTTTTTTCCTCCTTTTAAGACTGTACTCTTTAGAAAGAAGTTACTGTGTGCAGTCCACACTTAGGAGGAGTTATGTTCTACCTCCTTGAGGGTAAAGTATCTACATAATTTATTAGGGCTATTTCTGCACAAGAGATTTGCCTCTCCCCTCATTTTATTCATTTATTAATGTATTTATATCAGTTTAAAGTCATAGCTATTTGTTTTATACTTTGGATTATAATTCAGTACTACTTTATTTAATTTGTTGTTCAAACTATTCCAAGTTTGACCATTGGGTGCTCTTTCAGGCTGACTCAAAAGGACTTTTAAAAAAAGCTTTTTATTTAAATTTCAGTTAGTTAACATACAGTGTTATATTAGTTTCAGGTGTACAATATAGTAATTCAACAGTTCCATATATTAGCCAGTGTCCATCACAAAAGTACACTTCTCCATTTCCATCACATATTTAGCCCATCCCCCAACCCACCTTCCTTCTGGTAACCATCAGTTTGTTCTCTATAGTTTAGAGTCTGTTTCTTGGTATACCTCTCTCTTTTTCACTTTGCTGATTTGTTTTGTTTCTTAAATTCCACATATAAGTGAAATCATATGGCATTTGTCTTTC
>NW_024419354.1:55655-62893 GCF_014898765.1 Herpailurus yagouaroundi
TGACAATAAATTTCATATATAAATTAAAAAAAGAATTATATATATATTTAATGACCATTTGTATTTCTCTTTATATGAATAAGCTGTTTATACTCAGTCCATTTTCATGTTAGGGCATTTTTTTCCTATTGATAAAAAGAGATCCTCATATAAATTTGTTGAAATATATCACTCATTTAAAAAAATTATTTATTTATTTTGAGAGAGAGAGACGGAGGGCAGAAAGAGAGGGGGAGAGAAAATCTCAAGTGGAGCTCAAACCCACGAACCATGAAATCATGACCTGAAGCTGAAACCAAGAGACACTTAACCTCCTGAGCGACCCAGGCACCTCACATATACTACTCATTATATTCCTCCCTTAAAGCATCTGGGTTTAGGTCATATTTTTGTTTTGTTTTGTTTTTAAATACTTTCCACTACAAGTTGTATAGTCATAATATGTTTTAGTTTAGAGGTGTTCTTATTTTTAAATTTTGACTTTACCCATATTATGTGTGTGTGTGTGCGTGTGCATGTGTGTGTGTGTGTGGTGAGAGGTGAAAAGTTAATAGTTGTTCCAAATGTATAGCCGATTTTCCTAGCATTATTTATTGGACAACCTATTCTTTCCCCACTGATTTGAAATCCCATATTTATCTTATATTGAATTCGTGTGTGTGTTTGTCTGTCTGTCTGTTTCTGGAGTTTCTGTTCTCTTCTAGTGCTATATTTGTCTGTCTTTCCTCCAGTTGCAGGCTATTTTGATTATCATGATACTAGTTTTAATATCTGGTAGGAGAAACCCCCTTTCAGTAGTAGTTTTGCTAAATCTTCTTCGCCATGTTGCATTTTTTTTTTCTTCCAGAGGAAGTTTGGAACAAATATATACCCTAAAAACATCCCATTGGATTTTGAGATGAATCACATTAAATGTGTAGATAAATGTAGGGAGAATTGACATTTTTTTCAGAATTGAATTTTCTCTCAAAGGATGTCGTATGTTTCTCCATTTATCTTATTTTATGTCTCTCAGTTAAGTTTTATAATATTCTGTATATACTTATTGTACTTTTATTGTTAGGTTTTGAACTTTCAGAACAATGTTGAATAATAGTGGGAACAGAGACTATCTGGTCTTGCTCCTGATTTTATTAGAAATGGATTTCATATTTTATCTTTACATATATATGCAGTTGGGTTCTTTTTCCAAGTTTGATATAGAAGTTGAATTTCATTAAATGTTTTGGTACCAATCAGAATAATCATATATATATTTTATATAATAATATGTTTTTTTAATGTTGATTTATTTTTGAGAGAAAGAGAGAGAGAGAGCAAGGGAGGGACAGAGAGAGAAGGAGAGAGATCTCAGCAGGCTCCCTCTTGTCAGTGCAGGGCCTGATAAGGGGCTTGATCTCACAACCATGCATTGTGACCTGAGCCAAAATCAAGAGTAGGATACTTAAATGACTGATTCACCGAGGCACCTCTGAGAAACTCTTTATATCTCCTTCTATTCTGAATGATAGCCTTGCTGTATAGAGTATACTTGGCTGTAAATTTTTCCCATTCAGCACATTGACTATATCATGTCACTCTCTTCCAGCTTGCCAAGTTTGTGTACAGAAATCTGCAGCTACCTTAAGGCTCTTCATTTTTAAGTTAAAACTTATTTTGTCTTGCTGTTTTTAAGATATGTTCTTTATTACTATATTTTGCAAATTTAATTACAGTGCATCTTGGTGTTGGCCTGTTTTTATTGAGTTTGATAGGAGTTCTCTGTGCCCCCTGGATCTGTGTGTCTGTTTCCTTCCACAGGTTAGGGAAATTTTCAGCTATTATTTCTTCAAATATACTTTCTGCCCACTTTTCTGTATCTTCTTCTTCTGAGACTCCTATAATATGAATGTTGTTATGTTTGATGGAGTCACTGAGTTCCCTAACTCTATTCTCATGTTCCACAATTCTTCATTCTCTCCTATGTTCAGCTTCATTGCTTTTATTTATTTATTTATTTATTTATTGTCAAGTTAGCTAATATACAGTGTAGTCTTGGCTTCAAGAGTCAATTCCTGTGATGCATCACTTACATACAATGCCCAGTGCTCATCCCAAGTGCCTTCCTCAATGCTTATCACCAATTTTCCCCACCCACCAACCCCCATCACTTATCAACCCACAGTTTGTTCTCTGTATTTAAGAGTCTCTTATGGTTGACCTCCCTCTCAGTTTGTATTAGTTTTTGATCCCTTCTCCTCTTGCCATCTGAAAGCTTTCTCAAATTCCACATATGAGTGAAATCATATTATATCTGTCTTTCTCTGACTTATTTTGCTTAGCATAATACCCCCTGGTTCCATCCAAGTTTTTGCAAAATTGGCAAGATTTCATTCTTTTTCCCTGATGAGTAGTATTCCATTGAATATATATAGCATATCTTTTTAATCCATTCAACAATTGACATTTGGGCTCTTTCCATAATTTGTCTATTGTTGAATAGCACTGCTATAAACTTTAGGGTGCACGTGCCCCTTTGAATCATCACTTCTGTAACTTTGGATAAATTCCTAGTATTGTTGTTCCTGGGTCATATGGTAATTATATTTTTAATTTTTTGAGGAACCTCCACACTGTTTTCCAGAGTGGCTGTACCAGTTTACATTCCCACCAACAGTGCCAGAGGGTTCCCATTACTCCACATCCTCGTCAGCATCTGTTGTTTCCTGAGTTGTTAATTTTAGCCACTTTGACTGGTGTGAGGTAGTATCTCAATGTGGTTTTGATTTGTATTTCCCTGATAATGAGCGATGTTGAGCAACTTTTCAAGTGTCTCTTTACCATCTGAATGTTTTCTTTGGAAAAGTGTCTATTCATGACTTCTGCCCTTTTCTTCTGCATGCCATTTATTTTCAGCTTTCTGTTTGGCAAGTTCTTTATAGATTGTTGACACTAACCCTTTATCCAATATGTCACTTGCAAATATCTTCTCCCATTATGGTTGCCTTTTAGTTTTGTTGATTGTTTCCTTTGATGTGCAGAAGATTTTTATCTTGATAAGGTCTCAATAGTTCATTTTTGCTTTTATTTCCCTTGTCTTTGGAGACATGTCAAGTAAGAAGTTGCTGTGGCCGAGGTCAAAGAGGTTGCTGCCTGTTTTCTCCTATAAGATTTTGATGATTTCCTCTCTCACATTTAGATCTTTCATTCATTTTGAATTTATTTTTTGTATGGTGTAAAAAAGTTGTCCACTTTCATTCTTCTGCACGTTGCTCTCCAGTTCTCCCAGCACCATTTGCTAAAGAGACTGCCTTTTTTCCATTGAATACTCTTTTCTGCTAATCCAAAGATTAGTTGGCCCTCTGTTTACAGGTCCATTTATGGGTTCTCTATTCTTTTTTGTTTAATATTTATTTATTTTAGAGAGAGAGAGAGAGAGAGAGAGAGATGCAGCACAAGTGGGGGAGGGTCAGAGAGACAGGGAGACACAGAATCCAAAGAAGACTCCAGGATCTGAGCTGTCAGCACAGAGCCTGATGCGAGGATTGAAACTACAAACTGTGAGATCATTACCTGAGCCGAAGTAGGCCACTTAAGTGACTGCGCGACCCAGGCACCTCTTGTGTTCTCTATTCCATCAGTCTATGTGTCTGTTTTTGTTCTAATACCATAATGTCTTGATGATTACACCTTTGTAATACATGCTTAAAGTCAGGGATTGTGGTGCCTCCAGCTTTGGTGTTCTTTCTCAACATTACTTTGGCTATTCAGGGTTTTTGTGGTTTCATTAAAATTTTAGGATTGTTTGTTCTCGCTGGGTGAAAAATGCTGGTGCTATTTTGATTGGAATCATATTGGATGGGTAGGTAACTTTGGGTAGTATTGACATTTCAACAATATTTGTTCTTCTAATCCATGAGCATGCAATAGTTTTCCAATTTTTTGTGTCTTCAATTTGTTTCATAAGCTTTCTATACTTTTCAGCATATAGATCCTTTACCTCTTTGATCAGGTTTATTCCTAGGTACTTTATGGTTCTTGGTGCAATTGTAAATGGGTTTGATTCCTTGATTTCGCTTTCTGTTGCTTCATTATTGGTATATAGAAATGCAACTGATTTCTGTACATTGATTTTATCTTCTGCAACTGTGGTGAATTCATGTATCAGTTCTAGCAGTTTTTTGGTGCAGCCTTTCAGGTTTTCTATATAGAGGATCATGTCATCCGCAAAGAGTGAAAGTTTGACTTCTTTGCCAATTTAGATGCTTTTTATTTTGCTTTGTTGTCTGATTGCTGAGGATAGGACTTCTAACACTATACTGAACAACAGTGGTGAGAGGGGACATCTATGTCGTGTTCTGACCTTAGGGAGAAACCTCTCAGTTTTTCCCCATTGAGGATGATATTAGCTATGGGCCTTACATATATGGTATTTAATAAAATAAAATAAAATAAATCAAAACTGACTTTCTTTTTATTAAAGAAATAATATTTTATTTTATTTTATTTTATTTTATTAAAGAAATGCTTTTTATTAAAGAAAGATGCTGTATTTTGTCAAATCCTTTTTCTGCATCCATTGAGAGGATCATATGGTTCTTATCCTTTCTTCTATTAATGTGGTATATCACATTGATCTATTTGTGAATGAATATTGAACCAGCCTTGCATCCCAGGAATGAATCCCACTTGAAAGTGGTGAATAATTCTTTTAATGTACTATTGAATTCGATTTGCCAGTATCTTGTTGAGAATTTTTACATCCAGGTTCATCATGATATTGGCCCGTAATTCTCCTTTTTAGTGGGGTCTTTGTCTGGTATTGGAATCAAGGTAATGCTGGCTTCGTATAATGAGTTTGGAAGTTTTCCTTCTGTTTCTTTTTTTTTTTTTTTTTTTTTTTTGGAACAACTTGAGAAGGATAGGTATTAACCCTGCTTTAAATGCCTGGTAGAATTCCCCTTGGGAAGCTATCTGGCCTAGGACTCCTATTTGTTGGGAGAGTTTTGATAACCGATGCAATTTCGTTGCTGGTCATGGGTCTGTTAACATTTTCTATTTCTTCCTGTTTTGAGTTTTGGTAGTGTATGAGTGTTGAGGAATTTTTCCATTTCATCCAGATTGTCCATTTTGTTGGAATATAATTTTTCATAGTATTCTCTAACAATTGATTTTATGTCTGTGGTGTTGATTGTGATCTCTCCTCTTTCATCTGTGATTTTATCTGTTTGGGTCCTCTCTCTTTCTTTTTGAGAAGTCTGGCTAGGGGGGTTATCAATATTGTTTATTCTTTCAAAAAAACAGCTCTTAGATTCATTGATCTCTTCTACTTTTTTGGGGGGTGGGGAGATTCTATATGGTTTATTTCTGCTCTAATCTTCACAGATATTTTTTTCTCTTCTGCTGGATTTGGGCTTTCGTTTCTTCTGCCTTTCTAGTTCCTTTAAGTGCAGGGTTAGGTTGTGTATTTGGGACCTTTATTGTTTCTTCAGATAAGCCTGAATTGCAATGTGTTTTCCTCTTAGGACTGCCTTTACAGCATCCCAAAGGGGTTGGACTGTTGTGTTTTCATTTTCATTTGCTTCCATGTATTTTTTAATTTCTTCTTTAATTTCCTGGTTGACCCATTTATTCTTTAGTAGGACATTCTTTTGCCTCCATGTATTTGGGGCCTTTCCAATTTTTTTCTTCTGTTTATTTCAAGTTTCATAGTGTTGTGACCTGAAAATATGCATAGTATGATCTCAATCCTGCTAAATTTGTCTGGCTATTCTGTGAGCCATTATGGGATCTATTTTGGAGAATTTTCCATGTGTACTCAAGAAGAATGTATATTCTGCTGCTTTTGTATGAAAAGTTCTGAATATATGTTTTAGGTCCATTTAGTCCAAGGTGTCACTCAGAGCCGTTATTTCCTTATTGATTTTCTGCCTAGGTGATCTGTACATTGTCATAAGTGGAGTATTAAAGTCCCCTACAATCACGGTATTATTATCTATACATTCATTTATGTTTGTGATTAATTGATTTATATATTTGTGCGCTTCACGTTGGGGGCATAAAAATTTACAATTGTTAGCTCTTCTTGATGGATAGAGCCTTTAGTTATGATATAATGCCCTTCTTCATCTTTAATTACAGTCTTTGTTTCAAAATCTAGTTTCTCTGATATAAGTGTGGCTATGCTGCCTTTCTTTTGGCATCCAGTAGCATGATAGATGGTTCTCCATCCCCTCACTTTCAATCTGCACATGTCCTTATGTCTAAAATGAGTCTCTTGCTCACCAAACTCCACACCCAAAAAACAAATAATCCAGTGAAGAAATGGGCAGAAAACATGAATAAACACTTCTCTAAAGAAGACATCCAGATGGCCAACAGGCACATGAAAAGATGCTCAACATTGCTCCCCATCAGGGAAATACAAATCAAAACCACACTCAGATATCACCTCACGCCAGTCAGGGTGGCCGAAATGAACAAATCAGGAGACTATAGATGCTGGAGAGGATGTGGAGAAACGGGAACCCTCTTGCACTGTTGGTGGGAATGCAAACTGGTGCAGCCACTCTGGAAAACAGTATGGCGGTTCCTCAAAAAATTAAAAATAGACCTACCCTATGACCTAAAAGTAGCACTGCTAGGAATTTACCCAAGGGATACAGGAGTGCTGATGCATAGGGTCACTTGTACCCCAGTGTTTATAGCAGCACTCTCAACAATAGCCAAATTGTGGAAAGAGCCTAAATGTCCATCAACTGATGAATGGATAAAGAAATTGTGGTTTTGGGGCGCCTGGGTGGCGCAGTCAGTTAAGCGTCCGACTTCAGCCAGGTCACGATCTCACGGTCCGTGAGTTCGAGCCCCGCGTCAGGCTCTGGGCTGATGGCTCGGAGCCTGGAGCCTGTTTCCGATTCTGTGTCTCCCTCTCTCTCTGCCCCTCCCCCGTTCATGCTCTGTCTCTCTCTGTCCCAAAAATAAATAAATGTTGAAAAAAAAATAAAAAAAAAAAGAAATTGTGGTTTATATATACAATGGAGTACTACATGGCAATGAGAAAGAATGAAATATGGCCCTTTGTAGCAACATGGATGGAACTGGAGAGTGTGATGCTAAGTGAAATAAGCCATACAGAGAAAGACAGATACCATATATGTTCACTCTTATGTGGATCCTGAGAAACTTAACAGAAACCCATGGGGGAGGGGAAGGAAAAAAAAGAGGTTAGAGTGGGAGAGAGCCAAAGCATAAGAGACTCT
>NW_024419354.1:62993-68770 GCF_014898765.1 Herpailurus yagouaroundi
ATGAGCACTGGGTGTTGTATGGAAACCAATTTGACAATAAATTTCATGTACTAAAAAATAAAAAATAAAATTAAAAAATAAAATTAAAAAAAGAAAAAATAGATAAAACTATAAAAAAATAAAAATAAAAAAATAAAATGAATCTCTTGCTATAGATGCTGGAGAGGATGTGGAGAAATGGGAACCATCTTGCACTGTTGGTGAGAATGCAAACTGGTGCAGCCACTCTGGAAAACAGTGTGGCGGTTCCTCAAAAAACTAAAAATAGATCTATCCTATAACCCAGCAATAGCATTGCTAGGAATTTACCCAAGGGATACAGGAGTGCTAATGCATAGGGGCACTTGTACCCCAATGTTTATAGCAGCACTCTCAACAATAGCCAAATTATGGAAAGAGCCTAAATGTCCATCAACTGATGAATGGATAAAGAAATTGTGGTTTATATACACTATGGAATACTACGTGGCAATGAGAAAAAATGAAATATGGCCTTTTGTAGCAACGTGGATGGAACTGGAGAGTGTGATGCTAAGTGAAATAAGCCATACAGAGAAAGACAGATACCATATGTTTTCACTCCTATGTGGATCCTGAGAAAGTTAACAGAAGTCCATGGGGGAGGGCAAGGGAAAAAAAAGTTAGAGAGGGAGGGAGTCAAACCATAAAACACTCTTAAACACTGAGAACAATCTGAGGATTGATGGAGGTGGGAGGAAAGGGAGGGTGGATGATGGGTATTGAGGAGGGCACTTGTTACAATGAGCACTGGGTGTTGTATGGAAACCAATTTGACAATAAATTCCATATTAAAAATAAATAGGGGCGCCTGGGTGGCACAGTCGGTTAAGCGTCCGACTTCAGCCAGGTCACGATCTTGTGGTCCGTGAGTTCGAGCCCCGCGTCAGGCTCTGGGCTGATGGCTCAGAGTCTGGAGCCTGTTTCCGATTCTCTGTCTCCCTCTCTCTCTGACCCTCCCCCGTTCATGCTCTGTCTCTCCCTGTCCCAAAAATAAATAAACGTTGAAAAAAAAATTTAAAAAAAATAATAAATAAATAAATAATGAATAAATAAGTAAATAAATGTAAAAAATTTTTTAAAAATAAAATAAAAACAAAAATAAAATGAGTTTCTTTTAGGAAGCATACAGATGGGTCTAGTTTTTTGTTTTGTTTTGTTTTGTTTTTGTAATCCATTCTGATACCCTATGTCTTTTATTGGGTCATTTAGTCCATTTACATTCAGAGTGACTATTGAAAGATATGGATTTAGTGTCATTGTGTTATCTGTAGGTTTCATGCTTGTGGTGATGTCTTTGGTCCTTTGTAATCTTTTGTGCTTTCCACTGACAGAGTCTAGGATCTCCAGCAGGGCTGGCTTAGTGGTCAGGAACTCCTTGAGTTTTTGTTTGAGAAAGCATTTATCTCTCCTATTCTGAATGAAAGCCTTGCTGGATAAAGGATTCTTGGCTGCATATTTTTCCTATTCAGCACATAGAATATTTCCTGCGACTCCCTTCTAGCCTGCCAAGTTTCAGTGGACAGGTCTGCTACTACCCTTATGTGTCTACCCTTGTAGGGACCATTTGTCCCTAGCTGCTTTCAGAATTCTCTCTTCTATCTTTGTATTTTACCAGTTTCATTATGATATGTCATGGTGTTGACCTGTTTTTGTTGATTCTGAAGGGAGTTCTTTTTGCCTCTTGGACTTGGAGGCCTGTTTCCTTCCCCAGATTAGGGATGTTACCAGCTATAATTTGTTCAAATAAACCTTATGCTCCTTTCTCTCTCTCCCTTCTTCTTTTGGAATTTCTATGATATGGATATTGTTTCATTTCATTGAATCACTAGGTCTCTAATTCTCCCCATGGTCTAGTAATTTCCTTTCCCTCTATTATTCAGCTTCATCATTTTCCATAATTTTATCTTCTATTTCACCTATTCTCTCTCCTGTTTCTTTCATCTTTGCTATCACTGTATCTAGCTTATTTTGTATCTTATTTATAGCATTTCTTAATTCATCATGAGTACTTCTTAGGTCTTTGATCGCTTAGCAATAAAATTTCTGGTGCCTTCTACGTTTTTCAAGCCCAGTTATTAGTCTTAGGACTGTTATTGTAAATTCTTGTTCAGATATATTGTTTGTATCTGTTTTGCAATATTTTCTGACTGTCATTTATTCCTGGAATTTCTTTTGAGGAGGATGCTTCCATTTAATCATTTTGCCTAAATTTCTGTCTTTTACATGTTTTAATCACTTCTTATATGTCCTGCACCTACAAATACTACTATATTAAAAAGGGGTTATACATTGTCCAGAGCCTGGCACTTCAGGAAATGTTTTTGGAGTGTGTTGCATGGCCTCTGTTGTTGCATATTTGGCTGCTCCATCCCACTGTTCAGTCCTCTACAAAGTTTCTCCTTGCTCATAGTGGTGGATTTTTTGGACCTTGTACCATGTGTGCTTTGATTTGTTCATTGAAGTAACCCAGAAAACAAGGAAAGAGCAGGGGAGCTGATCTCATACAAAGGGAAAAATTAAAGGGGTGAAAAAAAAAGACCAAGCAGAGAATCAAAGAAACTATAAGGCTTAATCAAGAGAGATAAAGGAAAATAAAGAAGAAGGAGGTATAGAAAAGGTGTAAAAAGAATAGAGTCAAAATGCCTGGTTAAACAAAGAAAACAGAGAAAGAAAAAAGTATATATATAGTAAGAATTGACCAAAAATCAAATCAGAAACTATGAGCCTGATTCCAAAGGGGGAAAAAAAAAAAAAACGAGGGTAGAAGGAAAATAAGAGAAAACAGAAGAAAAGAAAAGAAATGAGAGGGGAAAAAAAAGAGAGAAACAGACTAAAATACAAAACCGCAGGAAAATGTCGGTGCCTGGGACTGGTGGCTCTGCTGGTCAGGAGGATAGGCCATCTGGTTCACTCACTGTCAGCCCCATTCAGGTTGATAAGCAGTTGCCAGGCACAGAGGGGTGGAGTTTGGTGTAAGCGGGTCCCACCTCCACTGGAGTCTGCTGTCCTGTTCCCTGAAGCCCCAATGTGTTGGTGATGGAGAGAAAAATGGTGACACCCCAATCTCTCCTCCCCATAATGGATGTCTCAAGCCATGCTGTTCAGGCAGCCCTCACAGAGTAGCTTGGATGGTTAGCTTGCTCTGCTCCAAAGTTCTCCCACATCTTCTAGGCACTCGGCTGGAATTCCAAACCCGATGTCCTAAGGGGCCCTGCACCATGAGGACCCCTGTTCTGTTATAGCGCCACTCTGCCCTGCCAATAAAGTGCCTTTGCCTGTCGCCTGCAAGATCTTTTGTCCTTGCTTGGGCAATAAACCCTCTTCTCACAATACTCAAGGGAGGGGACTTTCTCAGTGTGCCCCCTCTGATCACCACCATGCCCCAGGTCTGGCTTCCTTCCCAACTAGGTGCATGCACACAGTGCCAGCTTCGGTCTACAGCAAGTTGTACACTTTTGAAAACTCTGATCTTCATCTCTTAAGGCTGTTTGCAAAGTAGAAAATGGCATGCTCCATATTTTTCATTCTGCAGTCTGTGGTCCAGAGAGGCTTTTCTCTTGTCCTAACACAATACTGCGATCTACAGACTTTCTCTCTCTTATGTCTCTCCACAGAATGGGCTCCCTCCCCTCCATGTTTGTGCTGTTTATGTGAATTCACATACACACACATCTGTCCTGCCAAGCTATCTCTCTCCACCTGTGGAGAATTTTATGTTACTCTGCAGATTGATTTCCTGGGTGTTCCAAGTGTTCTGACCTGAATACAGCAGTGTTTGAGGGAACAGGGAAACCCCAGTCCCCCTATTTTTCTTCCATCTTAACTCCAAGTTTCATTGCTTTCCAATGCTTTGTCTTCTAGGTCATTAATTTGTTCCTCTGTTTCTCCCATTCTGTTTGTTGCATTAAGCATGTTTCTAATATCACTTATTGCACTCTTCGTCTCTTATTCTTTTTTTAACTCTTTTTATCTCTGCATTAACTCTTTTTATCTCTGCATCACTAATGTCTTCTTTTCTTTCTCAAGAGCAGTAAGTATCCTTATGATTGTTGCTTTCAGTTCTCCATCAGGCATGTTATTTGTATCTGTTTCACACAGACCTCTTTCTGTGGCTTATCTTGTTCTTTCATTTGGGATAAATTCCTTCATCTTTGCATTTTGTCAAAGTCTGCATTCATCTCTGGGTTAGAAAAGTCAGTTATGTCTCCTGCTCCTGAAATTAATGACCTTATAAAGAAAGGTCACATATTTCCCAGGGCCTGGTGCTTTAGGGCATGTCTCTGGTGTGTGTTGCATGTGCTTTACTCTTGTGTTCTGGCTTCTCTATCCTTCAGGCCAGTTGTCTACAGAGGCTCTCCTTGCCTCTATGAGCACTATTTGCTCCCAAGCCTGAATGTGGTGAGTTTCATCTCAGTGTGCTCTTGTCTGCTTGTGAAATGAGACCTAATACCACCTGCATCAGAATTGAAGCCCTGCAGAACTCTTGTGTGGGAAGACATCTGCTGGTTTTCTGGGGGAGGGGCTCACTCTGTTGGGACTGAAGCAAGCTTGATGAAAAAGGGCAGTCCCACCAGAGTGCAGAGGAGTGGGGAGTGGCATATGCAAGTTAGACAGCCAGTGCGGGTGCTGGGATATTTCCCACAGGTTGCTTTGTTTATGCTGAAGGGCTGGGGAAGGGAATGGTGCCAGCCAGCTCCTTCATTCCTGGAGAGGCTTCTTCCTGAATGCTGCCTATCAGGGATGCTCAGAGAAGAGTGAAAAATCTCTCCAATGTATGCCCCAGGCATTCTTCAGATTGCTGTTTCCACACTATCTGCCACCCCACCACCCCCAAGGTTGTTTGCCTTATCTCCAGGAGTCACACATTGCCCTACAGGCTTATCCCAGACAAGCCTGCTGACCTTTGAAACTCCAGGCTTTGGGGAACCTAGGTGGCTCAGTCAGTTAAGCATATGACTTCAGCTCAGGTCATGATCTCACTGTTCCCGAGTTTGAGCCCTGTGTTGGGCTCTGTGCTGACAGCTTGACTGGAGCCTGATTCAGATTCTGTGTCTCCCTCTCTGTCTCTACCCCTTCCCTGCTCATGCTCTGTCTCTGTCTCTCTCTCTCTCTCTAAAAAATAAATATATATTTTTTAAAAACTTAAAAAAAAAACTCCAGGCTTTAAGTCCTGTTGATTGCAAGAACAGATGAAATTCAGCCTCTCTCATTTTCCAAGCCTATGGCTTTGGGGAAACATTCTCCTTGGGTGTTTCCCTGTGTGCTCCTTTCTCTCTTTTCCTTCACTGTCACCACAGTTCCCTCCCCTCCACAGTACCTGTGATCTTTGCCTCCGCTAAATCACATTTCCACAATTCCTACCTACTTTGATGTGGACTCTGCTCTCCTTTTTCTTGTGCAGTTGTTCTGCTAGTCATCAAGTTGATTTCTATGGTACTTAGGATGATTTGATAGTTATCTAGTTGTGTTTGTGGGAAGAGGTGTGCATAGGATCCTCTGGCTCTACTGCCATCTATTTTTGTTTGTTTGTTTGTTTGTTTGTTTTTTATTTTTTTTATTTATTTTTTTTTAATTTTTTTTATTTATATATGAAATTTATTGTCAAATTGGTTTCCATGCAACACCCAGTGCTCATCCCAAAAGGTGCCCTCCTCAATACCCATCACCCACCCTATCCTCCCTCCCACCCCCCATCAACCCTCAGTTTGCTCTCAGTTCTCAACAGTCTCTTATGCTTTGGCTCTCTCCCACTCTAA
>NW_024419354.1:68870-70612 GCF_014898765.1 Herpailurus yagouaroundi
CTCTTTTTTTTTTTTCCTTCCCCTCCCCCATGGGTTCCTGTTAAGTTTCTCAGGATCCACATAAGAGTGAAACCATATGGTATCTGTCTTTCTCTGTATGGCTTATTTCACTTAGCATCACACTCTCCAGTTCCATCCACGTTGCTACAAAAGGCCATATTTCATTTTTTCTCATTGCCACGTAGTATTCCATTGTGTATATAAACCACAATTTCTTTATCCATTCATCAGTTGATGGACATTTAGGCTCTTTCCATAATTTGGCTATTGTTGAGAGTGCTGCTATGAACATTGGGGTACAAGTGCCCCTATGCATCAGTACTCCTGTGTCCCTTGGATAAATTCCTAGCAGTGCTATTGCTGGGTCATAGGGTAGGTCTATTTTTAATTTTCTGAGGAACCTCCACACTGCTTTCCAGAGCGGCTGCACCAATTTGCATTCCCACCAACAGTGCAAGAGGGTTCCCGTTTCTCCACATCCTCTCCAGCATCTATAGTCTCCTGATTTGTTCATTTTGGCCACTCTGACTGGCGTGAGGTGATACCTGAGTGTGGTGTTGATTTGTATTTCCCTGATGAGGAGCGACGCTGAACATCTTTTCATGTGCCTGTTGGCCATCCGGATGTCTTCTTTAGAGAAGTGTCTATTCATGTTTTCTGCCCATTTCTTCACTGGGTTATTGGCTTTTCGGGTGTGGAGTTTGGTGAGCTCTTTATAGATTTTGGATACTAGCCCTTTGTCCGATATGTCATTTGCAAATATCTTTTCCCATTCCGTTGGTTGCCTTTTCGTTTTGTTGGTTGTTTCCTTTGCTGTGCAGAAGCTTTTGATCTTCATAAGGTCCCAGTAATTCACTTTTGCTTTTAATTCCCTTGCCTTTGGGGATGTGTCGAGTAAGAGATTGCTACAGCTGAGGTCAGAGAGGTCTTTTCCTGCTTTCTCCTCTAGGGTTTTGATGGTTTCCTGTCTCACATTCAGGTCCTTTATCCATTTTGAGTTTATTTTTGTGAATGCTGTGAGAAAGTGGTCTAGTTTCAACCTTCTGCATGTTGCTGTCCAGTTCTCCCAGCACCATTTGTGAAAGAGACTGTCTTTTTTCCATTGGATGTTCTTTCCTGCTTTGTCAAAGATGAGTTGGCCATACGTTTGTGGGTCTAGTTCTGGGGTTTCTATTCTATTCCATTGGTCTGTGTGTCTGTTTTTGTGCCAATACCATGCTGTCTTGATGATGACAGCTTTGTAGTAGAGGCTAAAGTCTGGGATTGTGATGCCTCCTGCTTTGGTCTTCTTCTTCAAAATTCCTTTGGCTATTCGGGGCCTTTTGTGGTTCCATATGAATTTTAGGATGGCTTGTTCTAGTTTCGAGAAGAATGCTGGTGCAATTTTGATTGGGATTGCATTGAATGTGTAGATAGCTTTGGGTAGTATTGACATTTTGACAATATTTATTCTTCCAATCCATGAGCAGGGAATGTCTTTCCATTTCTTTAAATCTTCTTCAATTACCTTCATAAGCTTTCTATAGTTTTCAGCATACAGATCCTTTACATCTCTGGTTAGATTTATTCCTAGGTATTTTATGCTTCTTGGTGCAATTGTGAATGGAATCAGTTTCTTTATTTGTCATTCTGTTGCTTCATTGTTAGTGTATAAGAATGCAACTGATTTCTATACATTGATTTTGTATCCTGCAACTTTGCTGAATTCATGTATCAGTTCTAGCAGACTTTTGGTGGAGTCT
>NW_024419354.1:70712-70999 GCF_014898765.1 Herpailurus yagouaroundi
CCTTCATAAGCTTTCTATAGTTTTCAGCATACAGATCCTTTACATCTTTGGTTAGATTTATTCCTAGGTATTTTATGCTTCTTGGTGCAATTGTGACTGGGATCAGTTTCCTTATTTGTCTTTCTGTTGCCTCATTGTTAGTGTATAAGAATGCAACTGATTTCTGTACATTGATTTTGTATCCTGCAACTTTGCTGAATTCATGTATCAGTTCTAGCAGACTTTTGGTGGAGTCTGTCGGATTTTCCATGTATAATATCATGTCATCTGCAAAAAGCGAAAGCTTG
>NW_024419354.1:71099-72049 GCF_014898765.1 Herpailurus yagouaroundi
TTTGTCTTTCTGTTGCTTCATTATTAGTGTATAAGAATGCAACTGATTTCTGTACATTGATTTTGTATCCTGCAACTTTGCTGAATTCATGTATCAGTTCTAGCAGACTTTTGGTGGAGTCTGTCGGATTTTCCATGTATAATAGCATGTCATCTGCAAAAAGCGAAAGCTTGACTTCATCTTTGCCAATTTTGATGCCTTTGATTTCCTTTTGTTGTCTGATTGCTGATGCTAGAACTTCCAGCACTATGTTAAACAAGAGTGGTGAGAGTGGGCATCCCTGTCGTGTTCCTGATCTCAGGGAAAAAGCTCTCAGTTTTTCCCCGTTGAGGATGATGTTAGCTGTGGGCTTTTCATAAATGGCTTTTATGATCTTTAAGTATGTTCCTTCTATCCCGACTTTCTCAAGGGTTTTTATTAAGAAAGGGTGCTGGATTTTGTCAAAGGCCATTTCTGCATCGATTGACAGGATCATATGGTTTTTCTCTTTTTTTTTTTTTGGTTAATGTGATGTATCACGTTGATTGATTTGCGAATGTTGAACCAGCCCTGCATCCCAGGAATGAATCCCACTTGATCATGGTGAATAATTCTTTTTATATGCCGTTGAATTCGATTTGCTAGTATCTTATTGAGAATATTGGCATCCGTATTCATCAGGGATATTGGCCTGTAGTTCTCTTTTTTTACTGGGTCTCTGTCTGGTTTAGGAATCAAAGTCATACTGGCTTCATAGAATGAGTCTGGAAGTTTTCCTTCCCTTTCTATTTCTTGGAATAGCTTGAGAAGGATAGGTATTATCTCTGCTTGAAACGTCTGGTAGAACTCCCCTGGGAAGCCATCTGGTCCTGGACTCTTATTTGTTGGGAGATTTTTGATAACCGATTCAATTTCTTCGCTGGTTATGGGTCTGTTCAAGCTTTCTATTTCCTCCTGATTGAGTTTTGGAA
>NW_024419354.1:77049-96370 GCF_014898765.1 Herpailurus yagouaroundi
TGATATGTCGTGCAGAAGATCGATTCAAGTTACGTCTGAAGGGAGTTCTCTGTGCCTCTTGGATTTCAATGCCTTTTTCCTTCCCCACTTCAGGGAAGTTCTCAGCTATGATTTCTTCAAGTACCCCTTCAGCACCTTTCCCTTTCTCTTCCTCCTCTGGGATACCAATTATGCGTATATTATTTCTTTTTAGTGTATCACTTAGTTCTCTAATTTTCCCCTCATACTCCTGGATTTTTTTATCTCTCTTTTTCTCAGCTTCCTCTTTTTCCATAACTTTATCTTCTAGTTCACCTATTCTCTCCTCTGCCTCTTCAATCCAAGCCGTGGTGGTTTCCATTTTGTTATGCATTTCATTTAAAGCGTTTTTCAGCTCCTCATGACTGTTCCTTAGTCCCTTGATCTCTGTAGCAAGAGATTCTCTGCTGTCAGCTATACTGTTTTCAAGCCCAGCGATTAATTTTATGACTATTATTCTAAATTCACTTTCTGTTATATTATTTAAATCCTTTTTGATCAGCTCATTAGCTGTTGTTATTTCCTGGAGATTCTTCTGAGGGGAATTCTTCCGCTTGGTCATTTTGGATAGTCCCTGGCGTGGTGAGGACCTGCAGGGCATTTCCCCTGTGCTGTGGTGTATAACTGGAGTTGGTGGGCAGAGCCGCAGTCAGACCTGATGTCTGTCCCCAGCGCACCGCTGGGGCCACAGTCAGACTGGTGAGTGCCTTCTCTTCCCCTCTCCTAGGGGCGGGATTCACTGTGGGGTGGGGTGGCCTGTCTGGGCTACTTGCACACTGCCAGGCTTGTGATGCTGGGGATCTGGCGTCTTAGCTGGGATGGGTAGGCAAGGTGCACAGGGGCAGGAGGGGCAGGCTTAGCTTGCTTCTCCTTAGGTGATCCACTTCAGGAGGGGCCCTGTGGCAGCAGCAGGGAGTCAGATCCGCTGCCAGAGGTTTGGCTCCACAGAAGCGCAGAGTTGGGTGTTTGCGCGGAGCGAGCAAGTTCCCTGTCAGGAACTGGTTCTCTTTGGGATTTTGGCTGGGGGATGGGCGGGGAAGATGGCGCTGGCGTGCGCCTTTGTTCCCCACCGAACTGAGCTCTGTCGTCCGGGGGCTCAGCAGCTTTCTTTCCCTTTGTCCCCCAGCCTTCCTGCTTTCTGAGCAGAGCTGTTCACTTATGACCTCCCAGCCGCTAAGTCGCGCTTGCTGTCGGAACACAGTCCGTCAGGCCCCTCCGCTTTTTGCAAGCCAGACTTGGGGGCTCTGCTTGGCCGGCGAGCCGCCCCTCCGCCCCGGCTCCCTCCCGCGAGTCCGTGGAGCGCGCACCGCCTCGCCGCCCTTCCTACCCTCTTCCGTGGGCCTCTCATCTGCGCTTGGCTCCGGCGACTCCGTTCTGCTAATCATCTGGTGGTTTTCTGGGTTATTTAGGCAGGTGTAGGTGGAAACTAAGTGATCAGCAGGACGCGCGGTGAGCCCAGCGTCCTCCTACGCCACCATCTTCTCTCCAACCACTACTGCCATCTATTTTTGGAGGAAACATCAAAGTTATTAAGCAGCCATTCACCATTATCCTGTGCCCCCACCCCTGGAAACCAGGAATCTGCTTTTTGTCACCAGGAATTTGCTTATTCTAGATAATTCATATAAATGAATTTATATAATATTGTGGCCTTTTGTGTCTGGCTTATTTCAGTATAGTGTTTTCAAAATTCATCTGTGCATTACCATGTTTCAGTAGTTCATTCATTTTAAAGATGATTAATATTCCATTTCCTAGATATGCTATATTTTGTTTATCCACTCAATTGTTGGTGGAAATTTGGCTTATAACTGTTATAAATAATGCTGCTGTGTACAGGAAGTTTTATTTGAACACTTGTTTTCATTATTGTAGATATATAACCAGGAGTCATATTGCTGGATCATACGATAATTCTGTTTTATTTGTAGGACTGCCAAAATGTTTTCCCTTTTACATTTTTATCAGCAATGCACAAATGTGCCAATTTCTACATATCTTGTAAACACTTGTTATGTTTTCTTTATTTTTTTAAATGACAGCTATCCAACTGTGCATAAAGTAGTACCTCATTGTAATTTTCATTTACATTTCCCTAATGACAAGTGACATTTACCTTTTTTTTCCCTCATGTGATTGTTGACCATTTGTGCAATGTTTTGGGGACAGTGTCTATTCAAATCTTTTCTCCTTTCTTTCTGATTTTGTGGTTGATTTGTAGTAAGTTTATTTATTTTATATTTGTAATTCCAGTATAATTAAAATACAGTGTAATATTAGTTTTGAGTGTACAATATAGTGATTCAACAATTTTATACATTATTCAGTTCTCATGAGAATAAATGTACCTGTAATCCACTTCATCTACTTCAAGCACCTGCCACTCATGTCCCCTCTGGAAATCACCAGTTTGCTCTCTATACTTAAAAGTCTACTTTTTTGTTTGTCTCCTTTTTCCTTTGTTCATTTGTTCTTTTTCTTAAATTCTATACATGGATGAAATCGTGTGGTGTTTGTATTACTGTATCTGACTTATTTCACTTAGCACTATACCCTCTAAATCCATTCATGTTGTTGCAAGTAACACTATTTCATTTATTTTTATGGCTGAATAAGATTCTATTGTGTATATATACCACATATTCTTGATCCAATTATCTATGGATAGACACTAGGTTTTCTTCCATATCTTGACTATTATAAATTATACAGCAATAAACACAGGGGTGCATCTATCTTTCTGAATGTTTTCATATATTTGAAAAATACCCAATAGTGGAGAAAGGGAGGAGTTAAGATGGTGGAGGAGCAGGGAAATTCTGTTTGCTTTCTCTATCAAACACAGCTAGATGAATATTAAACATCCTGCACATGCAAGAATTGATCTGAGGACTGCTAGATCAAAACTTCATGTCTACAAATAGAAAAAGGACCACCATGTGGAATGGAGGAACTGCAGAAAGTTGATTTGTGAGATAAGAACTGTGGGTGCTGCTGAGGGGAAGGAGCCCTGCCTAAGGAGACTCTCATGAGTTATTATAAGCAGTGGATCACAAAACTAAAGCTTTGAGATCCCTGCCATCACTGGTGTCATGCCTAGCCAACATACTGGTGCTCATGTAGGGAAGGAGCATGGAGACCCAGGAATGGGCAACATGGTCTGAGGAACCCCTCGGTCACATGGGGAGAAAGAGTTCCTCTGCTTGGAGTGCATTTGAGAGTAGCAGCATGGCCTGTCTGGGGACACAAACACTGGTGACACCAATGTCTTGCTGTGTTCCCAGAGGAACAAGGTCACAAGCTGAGAGCAGTGAAACTTAGTGCCAGATTTCTGCTGCACTTTACCATAAACTACCAACTGCTGCATGGTTGTGTGACTATTTTTTTGGGACAAAACAGCAAATGGCAAAAGCACGCTGAAACCCTCCCCCAGAGGGTCCATGCAGGTCCATGCCACACATGTTCTTAAAATTTGGAGTTTTGAAACACAGCCGGTACTGTGATAACCTGATATAAAACACAGGCACACTGTGCCACCTGGCAGGCAGAAAGATCAGACACAGTGTGAAGGCAGGAATATGACAGAAGCTGGGGACACAAGAGGGGTGAGTGTTTGCTTTTCTATGAGGGCTTCTTGAATAATGCAAGGAACAAACTATGCTCTGGGGAAAAGAGAACAAAATGACACCATTGCCACCCTCCCCCACATCCATCAGCACTGACCAACCTCACTGAATGAAACAGTGCTACCAAGTGGAGAAGGGAGCTGCTTATACCAAGCCATGCCACCCTGCATGGTGCAGTTGCATCTCCACTAGGGCAAGTCTTCCTGAGAATCAGCACAAAAGGCCCCTCCCCCAGAATACCAGCACAAACCCCTCACACCCACCAAGTCTAATGATTATAGACTGCTGCAAAGATTCAGCTCTATGGTAAATAGGATCTACCTTCCTTTTTATTTTTATTTTTCATATTTAAAATTTGTTAATTTATGTTTTATGTTTTATTTTGTTTTTATTTTATTTTTATTTATTTTTATCTTTTGGATATATCTTCTTTTAACAAATGGACCAAAACACAGCTAGGGTCTAACTTTGTGGGTTTTTAAAAATATTTGTATTTAGGGGCGCCTGGGTGGCGCAGTCGGTTAAGCGTCCGACTTCAGCCAGGTCACGATCTCGCGGTCCATGAGTTCGAGCCCCGCGTCGGGCTCTGGGCTGATGGCTCGGAGCCTGGAGCCTGTTTCCGATTCTGTGTCTCCCTCTCTCTCTGCCCCTCCCCCGTTCATGCTCTGTCTCTCTCTGTCCCAAAAATAAATAAACGTTGAAAAAAAAATTAAAAAAAAAATTTGTATTTAATTTCCTTACTTTTTGTTTATTTTTTAGTTTTTGGATCTACCTTCTTTTAATAAGCAGACTGAAACACAACTAGGCTCTACCTTCTCTTTGTTTTTTTCAGGATAAAATCACAAGATGGAGGAATTGACCCCAAAAGGAACAACAGGAAGAAGTAATGGCTAGGAATTTAATCAATAAAGACTTACATAAGATGTCTGAACTAGAATTTAAACCAATTATAGGGATACTAGCTGGGCTTGAAAAAGCTTAGAAGACACTAGAGAATCCCTTAGTGCAGAGATAAAAACCCTAAAATCTAGTCAAGCCAAAAAAATGCTATAACCAAGATGCAAACCAGAATAGATTCTATAACAATGAGGATATACAAAGCAGAAGAATGACTCAATGATATAGAACATATAATTATTGAAAATAATGAAGTTGGAAAGAAGAGGGAAAGAAGATATTGGATTGTAAATGTAGACATAGGGAATTCAGTGACACCTTAAGCATAATATCATTTGTATAATAGGAGTCCCAGACAATGAAGAAAAAGGGGATAGAAGTGGTATTTAAGGAAATTATAGATGAAAACTTACCTAATCTGGTGAAGGAAACAGACATCAAAATACAAGAATCACAGAGAATTCCCATTATATTCAACAAAAACCAACCACCGCCAAGGCATATCGTGGTCACAAACCAACCGCCACCAAGGCATATCGTGGTCAAACTCACAAAATATGCAGACAGGGAAAAAAAAATATGAAAGCAGCAAGGGGAAAATGACCTTAATCTACAAAGGAAGACAGATAAGGTTTGCAGCAGATTTGTCCACAGAAACTTGACAGGCCAGGAAACAGTGGCAGGATATATTCAATGTGTTGAATGGGAAAAATATGTAGCCAAGAATTTGTTATCAGCAAGGCTGACATTCAGAATAGGAGAGATAAAGAGTTTCCCCTACAAACAAAAACTAAAGGAGTTCCTGACCACTAAACAAGCCTTGCAAGAAATTTTAAAGGGGACACTTTGAGTGGAGACAAATCTAAACAAAAACAAAAACAAAGACCAAAAGCAACAACCAGTAGAATGGACCAGAGAATATCACCAGCAACACCAACTCTACAGGAAACACAATGGCACCAAGTTCACATCTTTCACTAGTCACTCTGAATGTGAATGGACTAATTGCTCCAATCAAAAGACATAGGGTATCAGAATGCATTAAAAAAAAAAAACCCTAGATCCATCTATATGCTGCCTACAAGAGATGTATTGTAGACCTAAAGGCACCTTCAGATTGAAAGTGAGGGGATGGAGAACCATCTATTATGCTAACGGATGTAAAAAGAAAACCAGTTTAGCCTAGTTACATTAAACAAACTAGACTTTATTTTTTTTTTAATTTTTTTTACATTGATTTATTTTTGAGAGAGTGAGACAAAGCGTGAGTGGGGGAGGGGCAGAAAGAGAAGGAGACACAGAATCTGAAGCAGGTTCCAGGCTCTGAGCAAGTGGTCAGCACAGAGCCTGATATGGGGCTGGAACTCACAAACTGTGAGATCATGACCTGAACCGAAGTTGGACGCTCAACTGACTGAGCCACCCAGGTGCCCCACAAACTAGACTTTAAAACACAGACTAACAAGAGATGAAGAGCATTATATCATAATTAAGGGGTCTATCTATCAAAAGATCTAAGACCGTAAATACTAATGCCCCCAACAAGAAACACTCAAATACATAAATCAATTAATAACAAAGACAAATAAATTTATTGATAATAATACAATAATAGGGGACTATCACATCCCATTTACAGCAATGGACAGATCATCTCAGCAGAAATTCAACAAGGAAACAATGGCTTTCAACCAAATGGACTTAACAAATATATTGGGCCAAATGAACTTAACAGATATATTCAGAACATTTCATCCTAAAGCATCAGAGTACACATTTCTTCTCCAGTGCACAAGGAACATTCTCCAGAATAGATGACATACTGGGTTACAAAACATCCCTGAGCAAGAACAAAAAGACTGAGATCATACCATGCATATTTTTGGATCACAACACTATGAAATTTGAAGTCAACCACAAGACAAAATTTAAAAACACCTCAGATACATAGATGTTGAAGAACATCCTACTAAAGACTGAATGGGTTAACCAGGAAATTAAAGAACAATTAAAAAATATATAGAAGCCAATGAAAACGAAAATATAACAGTCCAAACTCTTTGGGATGCGGCAAAGGCAGTCCTAAGAGGGACGCATATTGCAATTCAGACCTATCTCAAGAAGCAAAAAGATTCCAAATACACAACCAAACTGTACGTCTAAAGGAGCTAGAACAGGAAAAGCAAATAAACCCTAAAGTCAGAAGAAGAGGGGAAACAATAAAGATCAAAGCAGAAATAAATGATATAGAAAAAAACAAATAAAAAACAATAGAACAGATCAATGAAACTAAGAGCTACTTCTTTGAAAGAGTAAACAAAACTTATAAATCCTTAGCCAGACTTATAGCAAAATAGAGATAGAAAGGACCCAAATAGATAAATCACAAATGAAAGAGGAGAGGTCACAATCAACACCAGCCAAACACAATTAAAATAAAATACTATGAAAAATTATATTCCAACAAACTGGACAATCTGGAAGAAATGGACAAACTCCTAGAAACTCATAAACTGCCAAAACTGAAACAGGGACAGAAATTATAAACAGCCGTAACCAGAAAGTAATTCAATCAGTGATCAAAAATCTCCCAAGAGACAAGAGTCCTGGGCCAGATAGATTCCCAGGGGAATTCTACCAGACATTTAGAGAAGAGTTAATATCTATTCTCTAACTGGTCCAGAAAATAGAAATGGAAAGAAACCCTCCAAACTCACTCTATGAAGCCAGTATTACCTTGATTCCAAAATGAGACAAAGACCCAACTAAAAAGGGGAATTACAGTACAATATCTCTGAAGAATATGGATGTAAAAATTCTCAACAAGATACTGGTAAATTGAATCTAACAGTACATTAAAAGAATTAGTCACTGTGATCAAGTGAGATTTATTCCTAGGCTGCATGGCTGGTTCAATATTTGCAAATCAATCAACGTAATACACCACATTAATAAAAGAAAGTATAAAAACCATATAACCCTGTCAATCGGTGCAGAAGAAGCATTTGGCAAAATACAACATCCATTCCTGATTTTTTAAGAACCTCAAAAAAGTAGGGATAGATGGAACATAACTCAACATCATGGAGGCCATATACGAAAGACCCACAGCTAATAACACCCTCAGTGGGGAAAACTGAAAGACTTGTCCCTATGGTCCAGAACAAGTCAAGGATGTTCACTGCCACAATTACTATTTAACATAGTCCTGGAAGTCTTAGCCTCAGCAATCAGACAACAAAAAGAAATAAAAGGAATCTCAATCAGCAAGCAAGCAAATTTTCACTATTTGCAGACAACGTGATACTCTATGTAGACAACCCAAACAATTCAACCAAAAAATTGCTAGAACAAATATATGAATTCAGCAAAGACACAGAGTATAAAATCAACATTCAAAAATCTGTTGCACTTGTATATATCAATAACAAAGCAGTAGAAAAAGAAATCAAGGAATAGATCTCTTTGCAATTTTACCAAAAGCAATAAGGTACCTAGGAATTAACCTAACTAAAGAGGTAAAATATCTATACTCTGAAAATTATAGAACACTTTTTAAAGAAATTAAAGAGGACACAGGGAAATTGAAAAGCATTCCATGCTGATTGTTTGGAAGAACAAACATTGTTAATATGTCTAAACTACCCAAAGTAATATACAAATTTAATGCATTCCCTATCAAAATACCACCAGTAATTTTCACAGAGATATAACAAACAATCCTAAAATTTGTATGGAACCACAGAAGACCCTGATACCCCATCCCCCGCAAAAAAGACCATAAAGCAATCCTGAACAAGAAAAATAAAATTGGAGGCCTCATGATTCAGGATTTAAAGCTATACTACAAAGCTGCAGTCATCAAGACACCATAGTACTGGCACAAAATCAGACACATAGATCATGGAACAGAATAGAAAACCCAGAAATGGACCCAAAACTATATGGTCACCTAATCATTGACAAAACAGGAAAGAATCTCATATGGAAAAAAAATCATCTTTTCAACAAATGGTGCTGAGAATATTGGATGGCCATATGAAGAATGAAACTGGACCACTTTCTTGCACCGTACTGAAAGATAAACTCAAAATGAATGGAAGAGCTGGATGTAAGACAGGAAACCATCAAAATCCTAGAGGAGAACACAGGCAGTAACCTTTTGGAACTCTGACAGAGCAACGTCTTACAGGACACATTACTGAAGGCAAGGGAAACAAAAGCAACATAAACTATTGGGACTTCATCAAGATAAAATCTTCTGCACAGCATAGCAAACTTTACCAACAGTAAAAGGTAGCTTATGGAATGGGAGAAGATATTTCCCCATGACATATCTGATAAAGGGTTAGTATCCAACGTTAATAAAGAACTGATCAAACTAAACACACCCAAAACAAAAAAGACAGTTAAAAAATGGGAAGAAGACATGAATACACACTTTTCCAAAGAAGATATCCAGATGGCTAACAGACACTTAAAAGATGCTCAACATCACTCAACATTATGGAAACACAAATCAAAATTCGGATAAGACATTATCTCACACCTGTCCAAATGTCAAAATCTAACAACACAAGGAATCAAAGATGTTGGGGGTATGTGGAGAAAGGGGAACCCTCTTGCACTATTGGTAAAAATGCAAACATATACAGCCACTCAGAAGAAAAGTATGCAGGTTCCTCAGAAAACTGAAATTAGAACATACCTAGGATCCAGGAAAGGATACAAAACCTCAGATTTGAAGTGGTAAAAGCACCCCAGTGTTTGTAGCAGCATTATATGGAGAGCGTTCAAATGTCCCTCCATAGAAGAATGGATACAGAAGATGTGGTATATGCTATTGCTCAACATAGTATTGGAAGTCCTAGCCTTAGTAACCAGACAACAAAAAGAAATAAAAGGCATAAAAATTGGCAAAGCGGAAGTCAAACTTTCACTTTTCACAGATGACATGATACTCTATCTGGAAAACCCAAAAGATTTAAAAAAAAAAAACCCTGCTAGAACTGATACATGAATTCAGCAAAGTCTCAGGATATAAAATCAGCTTACAGAAGTCTATTGTATCACTATACACCAATAACGATGCAGCAAAATAAATCAATAAATTGATCTCATTTATAATTGCATGAAAAACCATAAGATTCTTAGGAATAAACCTAACCAAAGAGATAAAACATCCATACCCTGAAAACTATAGAAAGCTTAGGAAAGAAATTGAAGAAGATGCAAAGAAATGGAAAAACATTCTCTGCTCATAGATTGGAAGAGCAAATATTACTAAAATGTCTCTACTACCCAAAACGACCTACACATTCAATGCAATCCCTATCAAAATAGCACCAGCATTCTTCGCAGAGCTAGAACAAACAATTCTAAAATTTGAGTGGAATCAGAAAAGACCTCAAATAGACAAAGTAATGTTGAAAAAGAACACCAAAGCTGGAGGCATCACAATTCAGGATTTTAAGCTGTATTACAAAGTTATACTCATCAAGACAGTATGGTACTGGCATAAAAACAGACACATAGATCAATGGGACAAAATAGAGAATTAATAAATGGACCCACAAGTGTATGGCCAACTAATCTTCAATAAACGGGAAAGAATATCCAATGGATAAAAGACAGTCCCTTTAACAAATGGTGTTGGGAAAACTAGAGAGCAACATGCAGAAGAATGAACCTGGATCACTTTCTTACACCATACACAAAAATTAATTCAAAATGGAATAAAAATATTAATATGAGACGGGACTATCAAAATCCTACAGGGGAAAACAGCAGCGACCTCTTCGACCTTAGCCACTGAAACTTCTTACTAGGCATATCTCCAGATTCAAAGGAGATAAAAGCATAAATAAACAATTGGGACCTCATCAAGATAAAAATCTGCACAGTGAAGGAAACAATCAGCAAACTTAAAAGGCAACCAATGGAATGGGAGCAGATATTTGCAAATGACATATCAGATAAAGTTTAGTATCCAAAATCCATAAAGAATTTATCAAATTCAATACCCAGAAAACAAATAATCCAGTGAAGAAATGGACAGAAGACATGAATAGACACTTTTGCACAGAAGACATCTAGATGGCTAACAGTCACATGAAAAGATGATCAACATCATTCAATATCAGAGAAATACAAATCAAAACCACAATGAGATACCACCTCCCACCTGTTCAGAATGGCTAACATTAACAACTTAAGACACAACAGAAACTGGCAAAGATGCAGAGAACAGGAAACCATTTTGCACTGCTGGTGGGAATGCAAAATGGTGCAGCCTCTCTGGAGAACAGTGTGGAGGTTCCTCAAAAAACTGAAAATAGAACCACCATACAACCCAACAATTGTACTACTAGGTATTTATCCAATGGATACAAAAATGCTGATTCTAAGGGGCATATGCACCCTAATATTTTTTAGCAGCACTATCAACAATAGCCATATTATGGAAAAAGCCCAAATATCCATCCACTGATAAGTGGATAAAGATGAGGTGGTATATATACATATATATATATATACATATATATATATATATGTATATATGTATACACACACACAATGGAATGCTACATTGGGATCGAAAAGAATGAAATCTTGCCATTTGCAACAACGTGGATGGAACTAAAGTATATTATGCTACATAAAATTAGTCAGAAAAACAAATATAATATGATTTCACCCATATGTGGAATTTAAAAAACAGATGAACAAAGGGGAAGAAAAGGGAAAATAAGATTAAAATAGAGGAGGCAAATCATAAGATACACTTTTTTTAAATTTTTTAACGTTTTTATTTATTTTTGAGAGAAAGAGAGAGATAGAGCATGAGCGTGGGAGGGGCAGAGAGAAGGAGAGACACAGAATCTGAAGCAGGCTCCAGGCCCTGAGCTGTCAGCACAGAGCCCAATGCAGGGCTTGAACTCACAAACTGCCAGATCATGACCTGAGCCTAAGTCGGATGCCCAACCGACTGAGCCACCCTAGTGCCCCATAAGATACTCTTAAATACAGAGAACAAATTGAGGGTCGCTGTAAGTGAGTTGTGTCAGGGGATGGGCTAAATGGGTGATGGACATTAAGGTGGGCAGTTGCTGAGATGAGCAATGGGTGTTATATATAAGTGACGAATCACAGGTTCTACTCAGGAAACCAATACTACACTGTAGGTTAACTACCTTGAATTTAAATACATTTTAAAAAGATTATATATATGTGTATATATATATACACATACATATACATACATGTATATATACACACACACATACACACATAATGTATATGTGTGTGTATATGTGTATATATATGTGTGTATGTATATATATATATATATATATATATATATATGAATGAAATATTACTAAGATATCAAAAAGAATGAAATCTTGGGGCACCTGGGTGGCTCACTCGGTTGAGCATCCGACTTTGGCTCAGGTCATGATCTTGCAGTCTGTGAGTTCATTCGCCTACATTATTCACTTGCCATTGAATGGTCTTGGCATGTTTGGAGGTTATTAATTAACCTTAGACATGTTAGATTATTTCTGGACTCCAATTCTATTTCATTGATGTATATGTCTGCCTTATGCAGCAGCATACGGTATTAATTGAACTTTATACTATGTTTTCAATTAGGAAAATGTGAATTTTCAAAATTTTTTTTCCAATTTTTTTCCTTTTAAATATATATATGTATACACTTTAAATTTTATTTAAATCCAAGTCAGTTTACATATAGTGTAATTGATTCAAGAGTAGAATTTAGTGATTCATCACTTACATATAAAACCCAGTGTTCATCCAAACAAGTGCCCTTCTTACTGCCCATCACCCATTTAGTCCATCCCCCCACCAACACCCCTCCAGAAACCCTCGGTTTGTTATCTGTATTTAGGAGTTTTTTTATGGTTGGCTTCGGTCTGTTTTTATCTTATTTTTCCTTCCCCTATGTTCATCGTTGACTTTTTCAAATTCCACGTATGAGTGAAACCATATGAAATCTGTCTTTCTCTGACTGACTTATTTTGCTTAGCATAATTCCCTCTAGTTCCATCCACATGGTGCAAATGGCAAGATTTCATTATTTTCATTGCCAAGTACTAATCCGTTTTGTGTGTGTGTGTGTGTGTGTGTGTGTGTGTGTGTGTGTATCACATCTTCTTAATCCATTCATCAGTTGATGGACAGTGGGCTCTGTCCATAATTTGTCTATTGTTGCTAATGCTGCTATAAACATTGGAGTGTGTGCCCCTTCAAATCAGCATTTCTCTATCCTTTGGATAAATAAGCTAGTACTTCAATTGCTGGGTCATAGGGTAGCTCTATTTTTAATTTTTCAAGGAATCTCTATACTGTTCTCCAGAGTGGATGCACTAATTTGCATTCCCACCAGCAGTGCAAAAGTTTTCCCCTTCTCCACATCCTTGCTAACATCTGTTGTTTCCTGAGTTGTTAATTTTAGTCATTCTCAGAGATGTGAGGTTTTGATTTGTGGTTTTGATTTGTATTTCCCTGATGATGAGTGATAGTGAGCACCTTTTCATGTGTCTATTAGCCATCTCGATGTCTTCTTTTGAAAAGTGTCTATTCATGTCTTCTGCCCATTTCTTCACTGGATTATTTGTATTTGGGGTGTTGAGTTTGATGTTTGTTATAGATTTTGGATACTATTTATCCAATATGTCATTTGCAAATATCTTTTCCCATTCTATTGGTTGCCTTTGAGTTTTGTTGATTGTTTCCTTCACTGTGTGGAAGCTTTTAATCTTGATGAGGTCCCAAAAGTTCATTTTTGCTTTTATTTCCTTTGCCTCTGGAGACATGTCTAGCAAGAATTTGCTGAAGCCAAGGTCAAAGAGGTTGTTGCCTTTTCTCCTCTAGGATTTTGATAGTTTCCTTTCTCACATTTAAGTCTTTCATCCATTCTGGGTTTATTTTTGTGTATGGTGTAAGAAAGCAGTCCAGGTTCATTCTACATGTCGCTGTCCAGTTTTCCCAACATTATTTGCTAAACAGACTATTTTTTTTCCATTGGATACTCTATCCTCCTTTGTCGAAGATTAGTTGGCCATACATTTGTGGTTTTATTTCTGCACTCTCTATTTTGTCCCATTGATCTGTGTGTCTGTTTTTGTGCCAGTACCATACTGTCTTGAAGAATATAGCATTGTCATACAGCTTAAAATCTGAAATTGTGATGCCTCCAGCTTTGGTGTTCTTTTTCAACATTACTTTGGCTATTTGAGGTCTTTTCTGGCTCCATACAAATTATAGAATTGTTTCTTCTAGCTCTGCAAGGAATGCTGGTGTTATTTTGATAGGGATCGCATTGAATGTGTAGGTTGCTTTGGGTCGTATCGACATTTTAACAATATTTATTCTTCCAATCCATGAGCATGGAATGTTTTTCCATTTTTTCTTCCTTCTTTAAATTCTTCCCTAAGCTTTCTATAGTTTTCTCGTACATACATTTTAATTCTTCGGTTAGGTTTATTTCTAAGGATTTTATGGTGTTCGGTGCAATTGTAAATAGGATTGATTCCTTGATTTTCTTTCTGCTGCTTCATTATTGGTGTATGGAAATGCAACAGATTTCTGTAAGTTGATTTTATATCCTGTGACTTTACTGTATTCATGTATCAACTCTAGCAGTTTTTTGGTGGCATCTTTCGAGTTTTCCGTGTAGAGTATCATGTTGTCTGCAAAGCATAAAATTTTGACTACTTCCCTGGCGATTTGGATGCCTTTTATTTCTTTTTGTTGTCTGATTTCTGAGGCTAGGACTTCCAAGACTATGTTGAACAACAGTGGTGAGAGTGGACATCTCTGTCATGTTCCTGACCTGAGGGGGAAAGCTCCCCATTGAGGATGATATTAATGGTGTTTTTTTTTTTTTTTGTATATGGCCTTTATGATCCTCTGAATAGATGCAGAAAAAGCATTTGACAAAATACAGCATACCTTCTTGATTTAAAAAAAAAAACACCCTCAAGAAAATAGGGACAGAAGGAACATACCTCAACTATTTATTTTTCTTGTTTTGGCCCTTAAGGTTTCCTACCCATACCATAAGTAGTTGAGAATCACTTTTTCCATTTCTAAACAAAAGATTGTTGTCATGAAGTAATTTCTTTAATGTTATTGTGAATAGATTTCTTTTCATAACCTTGTTTCTGGATTTTTTATTGCTAATTCATAGATATTCAGCTAATTATTGTGTGTTCATCTCATATTCTGCAGCTTTGCTGAATTGTTTATTTAGTACTTTTGTGTATTCTTGAGAGTTTTCTACATATAGGATCATGGCATCTGCAAACAGAGATAATTTCATTTATTCCATACCATTTGAATGCCTTTTATTATTTTTTCTCCCTTAAATGCCATGGCTAGTCATTCCGGGCAGTGTTGCATAGATGTGAAAGAGGATATATTTGTGCTGTATCTTAGCAGAAAAATGTTCAGTTTTTCACAGGGTAATATGATGCCTGTGGATTTTTCATGTATTCCCTTAATCACATTGAGGAAATACACTTGCAATCTTAGTGTATTGAATTTTTTTATTATAAAATGATGCTGGATTTTTCCAAGTTTTTTCTGCATCAATTTAGACAACCATGTGTCATTTCTTCTCTTCATTATATTATAATGCATTCCATTGATACTTTTTTCTTGTATTTTGAACCACTTTTCTATTCCTAAAATGAATTACATGCAGTTATGATTAATAATTCTTTTAATGATAATGCTCCCAAATTTGATTTGCCATTACTTTGTTCAGGATTTTTGCATCTACATTCATCATATATATTGGTGCAGTTTTCTTGTGATGTCGTTATCTGTTTATCACAGTATGGTGGGTTATAGAATAAGGTAAGAAGTGCATTTACCTCCTATATTATTGTAATTGTTTGAGAAGAATTGATGTCAATTCTTCTTTAACTTACTGGTAGAATTTACCCATAAACCCATCTAATCCTGGATTTTTTTTCTTTTTGTTGAGAGGTTCTTGGTTACTGATTTAATCTCCTTACTTGTAATAGGTATATTTACATGTTTATTTCTTCTTGACTCCTTTTTGATAGTCTATGTCTTTCTACAAATTTGGTCATTTCATCTAAGCTATCTAATTTGTTGTTAATACAATTATTCAAGGTTTTCTCATAATCCTTTTTATTTCTGTAAAGCTGTTAGTAATGTCCTCAGCTTCTTTTCTGATTTAACGATTTTAATCTTTCATTCTTAATCTAGATAAGGTTTATCAATTTTTTAACTATTTTCAGAAAACAAACTATTGTTTTACTGATTTTCTTTATCAACTTTTTCTCTTTTCTATGTTGTTTATGTCCAATTTATTCTTTATTATTTTCTTCCTTCTGATAGTTTGAGGCTTAGTCTCATTTTTTTCCTACTAGTTCCCTAAGGTTTGAATTTAGATTGCTAATTTGACTTTTTTTTAAATTTATATATATACTGCTGTAAATATCACTTGAGTATTGCCTCAAAGTACTGTTTTGGTACAAAGGTTTTTGTATATTGTGTTTTCATTTTGATTTGTCACAAATTATTTTCTAATTTGTCATGTGATCAATTTTCTGGCCCATTAGTTGTTTAAGAGTGGTTAATTTTAACATATTTGGAAGTTTCATTATATTTTGAATTATGTATCATAGTGTAGCAGCCTTGGAGACAGATTGGCTGAGTTGGGTTCTATGGTCCACAATTTACTAGATTTGTAAACTTGGGCAAGTTATACCTCTTTGAATCTCAATTTATTCATTTAAATTAAGTAATAGTATAACTGTCTTCCAAGGATTGTTTTAAGGATTCAATGAGATACTCCATATAAGTCACATAGAACAATGTTAGATAAATAGTACCTATTCAATAAATGATCACTCTGATTAGTATTACATCGAACTGGAGAAATATCAAAAAGCTAGGGACAAATACAGCCATTATTTGGAACACAATTATTTTAGGAACCATTGGACAGGTACTCTTCTTTTAACCTAAGAAGTTTATGATGATACAAAGCACCTTATCATGTGAGGTTCAGGGAAATTAGAGTTATGGGATATTGTGGTTACACATCATTGAGCCAGGTCTACTAGCCATCCCCTGAGAGTATATTAGATTTTATATGTCAGGTGAGAAAAAGTGAAAGATGTAAAAATCAGTGCTCAAAAAATGAAGTTAGAATGAAGAGATAGCTGAGAGATTAATAGAAAACTGGCAGACTCTATTAAGGTTTCATAATGAACTTAACACTTTGGAGCAGAGTCTTCTGTATGCAAATGTAGGCTAAACAAACCTGATTGCTATTATGAGAAGGTTAAGTCAGACACACAGGTGAGAGATAGTGATTAAGATTTCAGTAGCTACAGGGGCCCCTGGGTGGCTCAGTCAGTTAAGCGTCCAACTTCAGCTCAGGTCATGATCTCACAGTTTGCGGGTTTGAGCCCCACATCGGACTCTGTGCCGACAGCTCAGAGCCTGGAGCCTGCTTCGGATTCTGTGTCTCCCTCTCTCCCTGCCCCTCCCCCCTTCATGCTCTGTCTCAAAAAAATAAATGAACATTGAAAAAAAATATAAAAAAAAGATTTCAGTGGCTACAGTTTTAGATTCATCACAAAATCATGAGAACATCCTTCAAAGGCAAGGATGGTGAAATTGGTATTAAGGCTTTGTGACTCATTTCTTGCAAGAAATATATATTCAAAATATCTGATCAGAGAAGTACTATGAGGACAAGTATCACAGTATCAGCAGCTGGGATTTGATATTTTTTTGTTTTTTTTGTTGTTTTTTTTTTTTGTTTAATTAAAAAAAAAAAACTACCTCAGCCAGTAGATAGAAGGAAATAATAAAGATTAAATTGGAGATAAGTGAAATCGAGATGAAAGAAACAACAGAACAGATCAATTAAATGAGGAGTTGGTTCTTTGAAAAGATCAACAAAATTGATAAACCTTTACCAGGTTCATTGAGACAGAGAGAGAACTCAAATAAATAAAATCAGAAATAAAAAGTAACAAAGGTTCATAAGAGAATATTCTGAAAAATTATATGTTAACATACTGAACAACCTAGAAGAAATTTATTGATTCCTAGGAACATATAATGATCAAAAACTGAATCAAGAATAAGGAGAAAATATGAGGAGACTAACTACTACTAATAAAATGGAATCAGTAACCAAAAAACTTCCATGACCAGATTGCTTTACAGATGAATTCTACCAACGATGTAAAGAAAAGTTATGCCAATTCTTCTCAAACTATTCCAAAAAAATAGGAAGGAAAGCTTCCAACTTCATCTATAAGGCTAGTATTACCCAGATATCAAAACAAGGAAAAAGAGTATAAAACAAATAAAAATAAAACTATAGGCCCATATCTCTGATGAACATAGATGCAAAAATCCTCAAAAATATTAGCAAAGTGAATATAAAAATGCATTAAAAAAACTCATTCACCATAATCAAGTGAGGGATATCCCATTTCAGGGATACAAGGGTGGCTCAATATTTGTAATTCAATCAAGATAAAAATGACATTAACAAGAGTAAGGATAAAATCCATGTGATTATTTCAATAGATACAGAAAAAGCATTTGACAAGATACAATATCCATTCATTATAAATACCTAAACAAAGTAGGTTTACAGGGAACATACCTTAACATAATAAAGGCAATATATGAAAAACTCATAGCTAACATTATACTCAATACTGAAAACTGAGAGCTTTTCCAAAAGATAAGGAACAAGACAAGAATATCCACTCCTACCACTTCTATTCAACGTAATACTGTAATTACTAATCACAGCAGTTAGACAACAAAAAGAAATACAAGACACCCAAATTGGTAAGGAAGAATTAAAACTTTCACTATTAGCAGATGACATGATACTACATATAGAAAACCCTAAATTATCCACCACGAAACTGCTACAACTGATAAATGAACTCATTAAAGTTACAGGATACAAAACTAATATACAGAAATATGTTATGCTAATAATGAAGTAGCAGAAAGGGAAATTAAGAAAACATTCCCATTTACAATTACACCAGAAATAATAAAATGCTTAGGAATAAATTTAACCAAATATGTGAAAGCCCTATTTCCAAAAAGCATGAAACATTGATGAAAGAAATTGAAGATGACATAATGAAATGCAAAGATATTCCATGTTTATGGATTAGGAGAATAAATATTGGCAAAATGTTTATACTACTTAAAGCAATCTACATATTTAATTGAATCCCTATCAAAATAAAAATATCAATTTTTGCAGAGCTAGAATAATCTTAAATTTTATATGGCAACATAAAAGACCTTGGGGCACCTGGGTGACTCAGTAGGTTGAGCATCTCACTTCACCTCAGGTCATGGTCTTGCAGATCCTGAGTTTCAGCTCCGTGTCGGGCTCTGTGCTAATGAACAGCTCAGAGCCTGGAGCCTGCTTCAGATTCTCTCTCTCTCTCTTTCTCTCTCTCTCTCTCTCTCCCTCCCTCGGTCCCTCCCCCCCCCTTCCCCTGCTCATGCTCTACCTCTCTCTGTCTCTCAAAAATAAATAAGTGTTTAAAAAAAAAAGATCTTAAATAGCCAAAGCAATCTTGAAAAGGAAGCACAAAGTTAGAGGTACTATATTTCCAGATTTCTTTTTTTGTTAATATGAAATTTATTGTCAAATTGGTTTCCATACAACACCCAGTGCTCATTCCAAAAGGTGCCCTCCTCAATACCTATCACCCCCC
>NW_024419354.1:101370-122509 GCF_014898765.1 Herpailurus yagouaroundi
AAGTGAGCCAGCATACAGAATGAAACTCTAATGAAGTTATTTCCAGTTTCCCCTAGAACTGAAACTATGAAGCCCTCTATATTCCGTACACAATGTAGGTCGAGTGACTTGGGCTGGTCCTGGGGGGCGGGTGGGGGGATGTGCTTGGAGGGCACATTTGGGCAGGGGTCGGTGTAACAGCTCCATTCTCCACTAGGTGGTGCTGCTTATCTTACTGGGGTGGATCAGTGTGGCACATATGCACTTGCATGCATGTGCATGGGAGAGGTGGAAATGGCTTTACCCAACTCCCTAGTCTCTGGCACAGGAACTTTATGCTCTCATCCACCCATGATCAAGTATCCTTCCTTTTTCTCAGGTCTCTGTCCTTTCCCTTCCATTACCCTGTCCATGTCCAAGCTGTCTGCCTGCCAGATGGCAGTTCCCTCCAGAGTTTCATCTCTGATGGGGTTGTGTTTCAAATGCCCACATTTCAGAGACCCGTATGGCTTCGACTTGCACTGATTCTCTGGGGGAGAGTCTCACTGAGCAATGGCCAGGTGCTAGCTTGCCCTAGAAATGTTCGTGAGACAGGTCAGCAGCAGAGGTTCAGAGATTAGGGCAAATCAAAACACACAGCTGACACCAGGTTTAACTGCACTCTGGTGTCTTTGTCCCAATACCAACAAATGTGGCTGCTCTGGGAACTTTGCCTGTGGGGAGGCCATATTGCCTCTACCAAATGCACTCCAAGCAGGGGAACCACTTCTCCCCATGTTGTACATGAACCCCTCAGGCCCCGCTGCCTGCTCCTAGGGATTCACCCTACTTCCTCACCAGAGCACCACCAGGCACTGAGCTCTGTAACTTCAGACTCTGCACTCCTCTGTTTATAGAATCCTGTTGGTATTGAAACCCCTTGTTTTCTTCCTGTCCATGGTTTTGGGGAACAGATTTCTTGTTCAGTCCCCAGTGAGTGTTTTTACTCTTTCTCTCTTGCTACTTTCAGGGGAGTGCTTTTCTTGCATGATCCCGATGTGCTGTACTCTCCCCCTTTTTATTTCTCTGCCTCTCTCTGCAAAAACACCTCCCTACCCTCTGTGGCTTTTCTCTCCCTGAGTTCACCTGTCTGCACTGCATACCTGTTGAGTTATTTGGCTCAAGTTATTCAGATTGTTGTGTTAGTCCTCAGATCAAGTTCCTAGGTGTTCAAAATGGTTTGGTGCTGATCTAGCTTCAGGGACGAGACAAGCTAAGGGTCTCCATGCTGCTCCTCCATATTAACTCCTCCCTCTCTATACAATTTCATATCATGTTCTAAAGAAGATAATTTTGCTCACTTAGATTTCAATGACTTATTCTTATTACTTTTTTTTCCTTTTCTCCCCATTACTTTGGCTAAAATTTCCAATACTATTTTGAATATGAATGGTGAGAAATGGTACTCTTGTTTTGTTCCTTATTACAGGAAAAACTTTCACCATTTCATCACTGAGTATGATGCTACCTCCATGATTGTCATATATGGATTTTATTATGTTCAGGAACATTCCTTCTATATGCAATTTTTGAGAGTTTGTATAATGAAGGATGTTGAAGTTTTTCGAATGCTTTTTCTGTATCTTTTGAGAATGTCATATGATTTTTATCATTCATTCCATTAATGTATAGTATCACATTTATTGATTAACTTTATGTAGAGACATCTTTTAACCTCAGGGATAACTCTCACCTGATTATGTTGTATAAAGCTATAAATGTGCTGTTGAATTTTGTTTTCTAGTAATTTGTTGGGAATTTTTCACCTATGTTCATCAGAGAGCTTGCCAGTAGTTTTCTATTCTTGTTGTGTCCTTATCTGGATTTGGTATCAGGTTAATGCTGGCCTTGTAAAAGGACTTCTGAATTTTCCCATGGTCAGCGAGTCAAGCAGCAAAGTGCATGCCTACCTTCTCAAAATAACTCTCCTCAGTCTTGGACTGCACCATAATTTCACAGCCTCCTACTTAGATTGTAAAACTTACAAAGTTTCTTTTGTCTCTAGATGGATGTTAGATAATTATCATTCAGTAGAGAATACAAGAGATCTATTTGGCCATCTTGCTGGCATCATTCATTTGAGGGAGGATTATTGAAGTTTCCAATTATAATTGTGAATTTATATACCTCTCTGTGTTAAATTGTGAACCACTGTATTCATTTGCTAAAATGCTAAACACCAATAACTCAGAATGTGAACTTATTTAGAAATATGATCACTGAGGTATAAAAATGTAACTAAAATAAGATCATACTGATTGTGTCTTTCCTTGTGCAGAAGGTTTTTATTTTGATGTAGTTCTAATAGTTTATTTTTGCTTTTGTTTCCCTTGCCTCAGAAGACATATCTAGTAAGAAATTGCTACAGCCAATGTAAAAGAAGTTACAGCCTGTGTTCTTCTCTTGGAGTTTTAAGGTTTCAGGTCTCACATTGGGACTTTCATCCATTTTAAATTTATGTTAGTGTATGGCATTAAGAAAGTGGTCCAGTTTCATCCTTTGGCATGTTTCTGTCGAGTTTTTCCAACACCATTTGTTGAAGAGACTTTTTTACATTGGATATTTATTCCTGCTTTGTCAATGATTAATTAATCATATAGTTGTGGGTTTATTTATGGATTTTCTATTCTGTTCTATTGATATGTGTCTATTTTTGTGCCCGTACCATACTGTCTTGGTCACTACAGCTTTGTAATATAACTTGGAAGTCAGAATTGTGATACCTCAGCCTTTGCTTTTCTGTTTCAAGGTTGCTTTGGCTACTCAGAGATTTTGTGGTTCCATACAAATTTTAGGATACTATGTTCTAGCTCTGTGATAAATGTTGTTGGTATTTTGATAGGGCTTGTATTAAATGTGTACATCACTTTGGGTAGTATTGACATTTTTAAAATATTCTTTTTTCCTCCAATTTTTTATTTATATTCCAGCTAGTTAACATGCAGTGAAATATTAGCTGTAGGTATAGAATTTAATGATTCCTCACTGGCATACAACACCTGGTGGTCATCACAGTACCCTGCTTAATACCCACCACCTGTATAACCCATTCCCACCCCTCCCACATCCCTTCAAGTAACCATCAGTTTGTTCTCTATAGTTACAAGAACTGAGAACTACGTTTCTTGGTTTGCCTTTTTGCTTTACCTTATGTTCATTTCTTTTGTTTCTTAAATTCCACATATGAGTTAAATCATATGGCATTTGTCATTCTTTGACTGACTTATTTCATTTGCATAATATTCTGTAGTTCTATCCGCATCGTTATGAATGGCAAGATTTCATTCTTTATTGTAGCATAGTAATATCCCATTGTGTGTATGTACCACTTCTTCTTTATCCTTTCATCAGCCGATGGACATTAGAGCTCTTTTCATAATTGGGCTATTGTTGATAATATTGGTATAAACATTGGGGTGTATGTATTCTTTGAATCAGTATTTTTGGTCTTTTGGTAAATACCTCATAGTACAATTGCTGGATCGTAGGGTACTTCCACTTATAACTTTTTGAGGAACCTCCATACTGTTTTCCAGAGTGGCTGCACCAGTTTGCATTCCTACAAACAGTAACAGTATAAGAAGTTTTTACTTTCTAAGCATTCTCACCAACACTTGTTCTTTCCTGTGTTGGTAATTTTAGGCATTCTGACTGGTGTGACAGGCTGTCTCATTGTAATTTTGATTTGTATTTCTCTAATGATGAGTGATGTTGAGTATCTTTTCATGTGAGTGTTGGCCACCTGGATGTCTTCTTTGGATAAATGTCTATTCATATTTTATCTATTCATATTTTTGGCCCATATTTTATTTGGAATATTTCTTTTTCAGTGTTCAGTTTTATAATTTTTTTATATATTTTGGGTACTAATCTTTTATCAGATATTCATTTGCAAATATCCTCTCCCATTTGGTAGGTTGTCTTTTAGTTTTCTTGACTGTTTCCTTTGCTGTGCATAAGCTTTCTACTTCGATAAATTTCTAAGAGTTTATTTTTGCATATATTTCCCTTGCCTCAGGAGATACATCTAGTAAAAATTTACTATGGTTGATTTCAAAGAAGTTACTGTGTTCTCCTCTAGATTGGTATGGTTTCAGGTCTCACATTTAGATTTTTTATCCATTTTGAATTTATTTTTGTGTATGGTGTAAGAAAGTGGTCCAGTTTCATTTTTCTTCACGTTTCTGTCCAGTTTTCCCAACAGCATTTGTTGGAGAGACTGCCTTTTTTCCACTGGATATGTTTTCATGCTTTGTCAATGATTACTTGACTGTATAGTTGTGGGTTCATTTCTGGGTATTCTTTGCTGTTCTATTGATCTATGTGTCTATTTTAGTGCCAATTCCATACTGTGTTGAATAAAAATTTTAGGGTAGTTTGTTCTGCCTGTGAAAAATGATGGTGGTATTTTAATAGGGATTGCATTATATATATAGATTGATTTGGGTAATATAGACATTTTAACATCCTCAGATACATGAGAATGGAATGTGTTTCCATTTCTTTGTGTCATCTTTGATTTCTTTCATAGGTGTTTTATAGTTTTCAGAGTATATATCTTTTACCTCTTTGCTTAGGTTTTTTTCCTAGGTATTTTATGCTTTTTGGTGCAGTTGTAAATGGTATCGATTCCTTGATATCTATTTCTGTTGCTTCATTATTGGTGTATAGAAATGCAACTGATTCCTGTACATTGAGTTTATATCCTATGACTTCTAGCACTTTTTCGGTGGACTCTTTTGGGTTTTCTATATAGAGTATCGTGTTATCTGCAAATAGTGAAAGTTTTATTTCTTCATTGCCAATTTGGATGTCTTTTATTTCTTCTTGTCTGACTGCTGTGGCTGGGACTGCCAGTATTATATTAAACAACAGTGGTGAGAGTGGACATCCCTGTCTTGTTCCTGACTGTATAGGAAAACCTCTCAGTTTCTTCCCACTGAGGATATTAGCTATGTGTTTTTCATAGATGGCCTTTGTTACATTGTAGTATGTTCCCTCTAAACCTAATTTTTTGAGGATTTTTATCATTAATGGGTGTTGTACTTTGTCAAATTCTTTTTCTGCATCTATTGAGAGGATCATATGTTTTTTATTCTTTCTTTTACCAACGTGGTCTATCACATTGATTTATTTGCAAATGTTAAACCACACTTGAAACTCAGGAATAAATCCTACTTGATTGTAGTAAATGATTCTTTAAATGTATGGTTGAATTCTGTTTGCTAGTATTTCATTGAGAATTTTTGCATCTATGCTCATCAGGGTTATTGGCCTGTATTATTCATTTTCAGTGGAGGCTTTATCTCATTTTATATCGGGGTAATGCTGCCCTCATAGAATGAATTTGTTTTCTTTCCTGTTCTATTTTATGAATAGTTTCCAGAGAATAGGTATTAATTCTTCTTTAAATGTTTGGTAGAATCCACCTGTGAAGGCATCTGCTCCTGGGTTTTTGTTTTTTGGGAGATTTTTTATTACTGATTCAATTTTTCTGCTAGTTATTTGTCTGTTAAAGTTTTCTACATCTTCCTGTTGCAGGTTAGGTAGTTTATATGTTTCTAGGAATTTATCCATCTTCTAGATTGTTCCATCTCTTGCCATATAGCTTTTTATAATATTCTCTTATAATTGTATTTCCATAATATTGGCTGTGATGTTTCCTCATTCATTTGTGATTTTATTTATTTTGGGTCATTTTTCTTTTCTTTTTGTAAGTCTGGCTAAAGTTTACGAATTTTATTAATTTTTTCAAAGAATCAGCTCTTGGTTTCATTAATCTGTTCTATTGTGTGGTTTTTTTTTAGTTTCTATCATTTATTTCTGCTGTGATATTTATTATTTTCTTCCTTCTGCTGACTTTAGACTTCATTTGTTGTTCTTTTCCTAGATCATTTAGGTATAAGTTTTGTTTGCTTGTTTCAGATTTTACTTACTTCTTGAGGTAAGCCTGAGTTACTATACACTTCCCTCCTAGGACAGCTCTTGCTGTATCCCAAATGTTTTGGACCAATGTGTTTTATTTTTAATTTGTTTTCTTGCATTTTTTATTTCATATTTGATTTCTTGTTTGATGCATTCATTGTTTAGTAGCATGTTATTTAACCTCCATGTATTTGTGGTCTTTCTAGATTTTTTCTTGTGGTTGACACTAACTTCATAGCATTGTGGCCAGAAAAGATGCATGGAATGATACCAATCCTCTTGAAGTTTTAAACCTTTTTGTGGCCTAATATATGATCTATTCTGGAGAATGTTCCATGTATACTTGAAAGTCATGTGTATTCTGGTGTTTCAGGATGAAATGTTCTGAATTTATCTGTTAAATCCGTTTAGTCCAGTGTGTCATTCAATGTCAGTATTTCCTTGTTGGTTGTCTGTTTGGATTATATGTCCTGGATGTAATTTGAGTATTAAAGTCCCCTACTATTATTTTATTACTATCAATTACTTCTTTCATGTTTGTTATTAACTGTTTTATACATTTGTATTCTTCCATATTAGTTGCATAAATATTTATAAGTGTATATATTCTTAGATTGTTCCCTTTATTTTTATTAGTATACTTTTTTTGGTCTCTTTTAACACCCTTTGATTTATAGTGTGTCCAGTAAAGTTATTGCTACTCTAGCTTTCTTTTGATATTCTTTTGTGTGGTAAATCTTTCTCCATCCCCTCATTTTCAATCTTCTGGTGTCTCAGTCTGAAAAGACTTTCTTGTAAGCAGAATATAGATGGGTATTGTTTTTTTTATCAACTCTTGTCAATATATGTCTTTTTGTTGGAATATTGAGTCCATTTGTATTTAAGTAATTATTAGTATTTGCCAGGGCTGTTTTACAAAGAAGATGCAATGTGTGTGTGAAGTTTTAACAAGGTGAGTGCATCTTCTGAGAGAGGTTGGGAGATGCAGTGTTGGCAAGGTTTGCAAGGGTCTTCTGGGGGATGGCATCCACAGCACCACAACTAGGCAGGCCTGTTTGGAGGGGGGGAGGCATGTATTGTTTAAACAAGTTAGGTAGTGAATTCAGGTGCTGTGCTAGTTCAGGTATGTAGCCATGTGTTTATGATGAGTGGTGGTAAGGGAAATAGCACCTTCCAGTTCTTTAGTTTCTGGAGAAGTCTCTCAGGAAACGCTGAGATTAGTAACTAAATCTCCCTCCAGTAAGCCCAGGCACCTTTTAAACTGCTGCTTCCAAGCTGTATCCCCCCAGGCTGTTTGCTGCATTCTCTTTAAGGGTAGATGAACAACTTCCAATGGCCCTCTTGTATCTGTCAGCATGGAGTCTGCTGATTTTTAAAGTTCCATGTTTTAAGTCCCTCTGTTTGTTTAAACTCATGAAATTTGTCCCCTCTGATTTTCAAATCAAGAATCTATGGAGATTCCTTTTCCCTTGCAGGCTTCCTAGTGTGATAATCTTTTTCTTGCCCCTCTTCACTCCTGAGGCTCCCTCCTCCTGGTGTTTCACATTGAGTCCTTGCCTTTAATACCCTCTTTAATGTGGGCTCTTCTTTGTCTTCAGTTGTGATGTTTGCTTAGTCTTTGGGTTCTTTTTGGGGTTGTTTGCTCTGCTGCAAGTATTATGTAGTGGTATCTGTTGATGAGGTGAGTTTGTGTTCCTCTTACTCCACCATCTTTCCCAGAAATCTGTCATCCATCCCTTTTAACTGCTGAGACATAGTCCATTTTATAAATATCTTAAGTATATTTATTACTACACTTTTAATGTGTGTATAGTACTTTTGATAGGGATTGCATTAAATCTGTACATTTCATTGGGCAGTAAGGACATTTATCAATATTAATTTTTCCAATCCATGAGCATTCAATATCTTTCTATTTATTTGTATAATCTTCATTTTTTTAATTAAAGTTTTATTCATCTAAAAGTACAGGTTTTTCACCTATGGCAAAAATAGAGCTAGAGAGTATTATGCTAAGCAAAATAACTCAGTCACAGAAAGACAAATACCATATAATTTTACTCATATATAGAATTTAAGAAAAAAAAATCCCAGATGAGCATGGGCGGGGTGGGGGGGAATACAGACAAACCAAGAAACAGACTCTTAACTATGGAGAACAAACTGAAGGTTACTGGAAGGGATGTGGGCAGGGGGATGGGTTAAACAGGTGATGGAGATTAAAGAGGGCACTTGTGATGAACAGCGGAGGTTGTAGGTAAGTGATGAATAACTAAATTCTACACCTGAAACTAACACTACACTGTATGTTAACTAGCTGGAGTTGAAATAAAAACTTGGAAAAACAAAAGAAAATAAACAAATAAAAACAGTATGGCACTGGCAAAAAATAGACACACAGACCAATGGAAGAGAAGAGAAAACTCAGAAATGAATCCACAACTATTAGTCTTCAACAAAGCAGGAAAGAATATCCAATGGAAAAAAGACAGTCTCTTTAATAAATTGTGTTGGAAAATCTGGATAGCAACGTGGAAATGAATGAAAATGGACCAGTTTCTTACACCATATATGAAAACAAATTCAAATTGGATTAAAGACCTAAATGTGAGAAACAAAATCATCAAAATCCTCGAAGAGAATACAGGCAGTAACCACTGTAACAATTTCTTTCTAGATACGTCTCCTGAGCCAAAGGAAACAAATGCAAAATGAACTGTTGGGACTTGATCAAAATAAAATGCTTCTGTACAGTGAAGGAAACAATCAACAAAACTAAAAGGCAATGTATGGAATGGGAGAAGATATTTGCAAATGATGTTACCTCATAATGGGTTACTATCCAAAATATAGAAAGAACTTACAAGATTCAACACCCAAAAGATGAATAATTCACCCTAAAAATGGGAAGAGGACATGAATAGACATTTTTCCGAAGAAAACATCCAACTGGCCAATAAGCACACTAAAAGATGATCTATAACACTCATCTTCAGGGAAATACAAATCAAAGTACACTGAGATGTTACCTCACAGCTGTCAGAAGGGCTAAAATTAGCAACCCAAGAAACACAGGTGTTGGCAGGATGAGGAGAAAGGGGAACCCTCTTGCACTGTTGCTGGGAATGGAAACTGGTGCAACCACTGTGAAAAACCCTTTGGAGATTACTCAAAAAGTGAAAAAATAGAACTAGCATATGATCCAGCAATTGGACTACTAGGTATTTATCCAAGGAATACATATATATGAATTCAAGGTGATAGAAGATTTATCTAATATGATGTTTATACCAGCTTTCTCTAATATGGTCAAATTATGGAAATACCCCATGTCTATAAACTGATGAATGGATATGTAACATAATTTGACTATATTAGAGAAAGCTGGTATAAACATAATATATATGTAACATTTATATATATATATGTATACACACACACATATATCACATATATATACATATATATACATATATATATATATATATATATATATATATATATATATATATGATGTCCTGCCATTTGAAATGATATGAATGGAGCTAGAACGAGTTATGCTAAATTAAATGAGTCAGTCAAAGACAAGTACCATGATTGGAGAGGAACTAGGACGGCAGAGGAGTAGGAGGACCCTAGGGTTGCCTCTTTCCTCAAACACAGCTAGGCAAAAAAAAAAATCATTCTGAATGCCCAAGAGATCAATCTGAGGACTAACAGAACAAATTACACAACCAGAAGGAGAGATGAGGCCACATTGTGGAAGGTAGGAGGTGCAGAGACAAGGTTTGTAGGAGAAGTGGACCATGGGTTCTGTGGAGGGGAGGAAGCCCTGGTCACAGAAAGAGGAGAGAGAGAGGAGTGCACAGGATATCACACAAGGAAAACATTTACCCAAAGCCACTGACTGGGAAATGAGAGGGTCTGATTTTTGTGAGTTTTTGCAACTAACAGGGCTCAAAAACTGGAGTTTTAGAGGTCCATGATATGCCCAGTGTAAAGCCCTGAGGGCATTGCAGTGCTTCAGTAGAGAAAGCAAGCAGATAGCCTGGGGGCAGAGGGCACTGTCTGTGGATCACCTGAGATGTACTGAGACAGTTCCCCCTTCTTGGAGTGAATCTGATAGAGGTGGTATTGCCTCTCTGGTGACAAAGGAGCAGGCAGGTGCCGTCCCCCCCACCCCAACCCTTAGCATAGGCTCAAAGAGAGACACCTGCTGAGGGCAGTTAACCTGGACACTGGCTCTTTAATGTGCTTTTCTCTAAACCGACACTCTTAAAATCTGGTGTGACTGCTTTATTAGGTCAAACCCGCATCAATAACAGCTTGGTGAGACCCTCCCCTAGAAGACCAGCACAGATCCATGCCACACCAGGTCACTAGAGTTTGAAGTTTTAAAACTCATCTGACATGGCTAGGATAGAACCCAAAGTTCACTGTGCTGGTCCAGGAAGGCAAGCAACATGGACACAGACATAGTTAAAACACTGGTATGAAAAACACCTACATCGCAAGAGGGGAAATTATTTGCTCTTTTAGGAGGGCCTTTCTGATGGCAGTGAGAATGAACAACCCTCTCAGGGGACAAAGGAACTTGCTGGTGCTACTTCTCTCTGCCATCCTTCAGCACAAACTAAATTCAGTAAACAGCAGAGCGCCAATCCTGGCTGTTTTTTTTTTTTTTTCCCCAAGCCCTGCTGCCCTGCACACTGCTTGTACTGCTTTTCTCAGGTAAGCATTCCTGAGATCCAGCACAGCAGGCCCCTCCCTTGAAGACCAGGACAAACCCCTGCACACACCACATCCATTGACCATAGAGTTCTGCAAAGCTTCACTTCTAGTGGAAATAACTTCAAGTTTCTTTTAATAAGCAGACCAGAGCACACCAAGTTAAAACTTGCCACACTCTGGCCAAGGATAAAACTCTCCCTACTGTGGTCAAGGAGAAAATCTGCAAAGGACTGACTTGAGAGATAGAGCAGCCAAAACACAGCAGCAGAGTGCACACAGCATACACCAGAGACACTTCCTGAAGCACCAAGCTCTGGACAGTATATGACCTCTTGTATATAAAGTCATTACTCTTAGCAGCAGGAAACACAACAGACTTTTCTAACACAGAGAAAGAAGATGGAGACCTAGACAAAACACCAAGAAGGAGGAATTCATCCCAAAAGAAAGAACAAGAGAAGGTCATGGCCAGGGATATAATTGAAACAGACATAGGTAATATTCCTGATGCATAATATAAAGTAACAATCAAAGAGATACTAGTTAGGTTTGAGAAAAGTATAGAAGACAACAGAGAGTCCATTACCACAGAGATAAACGAGCTTAAAACCAGTTAGACCAAAATAAAAAATGCAATAACCAAGATTTGAAACCAACTGGATGCAAAGACACAAGGATCAAAGAAGCAGATGAATGAATAAGTTGTATAGAGGATAGAGCTATGGAAAATAATGAGCTGATGAAAAGAGGGAAATAAAAATTGTGGATCACACAAAAGTGGACTTAGGGGACTCAGTGACTCCATGAAATGTAATAACACTCATATTATAGGAGTCCCAGAAGAAGATGAGAGATAAAAAGGGGTGAGAAGTTTTATTTCAGAAAATTATAGATGAAAACGTACCAAAGATGGTGAAGGAAACCGGCATCCAAATCCATGCAGCACAGAGAATTCCCATCAAAATTAACAATAGAATGCCAGCCAAGACATATTGTAGTTAAATTTGTAAACTATACAGATAAAGAAAAAAATCCTATAAAAGCAGTGAGACAAAAGCAATCCCTCACATACAAGGGAGATGAGTAAGATTAGAATCTCTAAACAGAAACTTGGCAGGTTAGAAGGGAGTGCCATGATATATATTCAATGTGCTGAATGGGAAAAATCTACAGTCAAGAATAGTGTATCCCACAAGGCTATCATTCTGAATAGAAGGAAGCCTAAAGAATTTCCCAGACAAACAAACAAAAATAGGAATTCATATCCAGTAAACCAGACTACAAGAGATATTAAAACGGACTCTTTGGGTAGGAAAATGTCTAGAAAGGAACAGGGAAAATCTCCAGAAACAATGACACAATAAGCAGTAAAATGGCACTAAGTCATTATACATAAATAATTGTTCTGAATGTAAATGGTATAAATGCTTCAATCAAAGTATAGGGTGTCAGAATATATATAAAACCACACACATCTATATGCTGTCTATAAGAGTCTCATTTTAGACCTAAAGACACCTGCAGATTGAAATTGATGGGTGGAGAAACATTTATCATGCTAATGGATTTGAAAACAAAGCCAGAGTGGCCATACTTATATCAGACAAAGTAGTGTTTAAACCATACTGTGACAAGAGATTAAGAATGGCACTATATCATAATAAAGGGATCTATCCAATAATATGATCTAACATTTATAATATTTATGTCCCCAACATGGAAATAACCAAAATATAGGAATCATTTAATAACAACATAAAGGAACTCATTGATAATGATGAGATAATATTAGAGGACTCAGCCCATTTATATCTAAGCAGAAAATCAGCAAGAAAACTATGGCTTTGAAAGACACACTGGACCAGATGGACTTAGATATATTCAGAATATTTCATCCTAAAGTAGCAGAATACAGTGCACATGGGATATTTTTCCAGAATAGGTCAGATATTGGGTCACAAATCAGGCCTCAACAAGTACAAAAAGGTGGGTATTATACCATGCATATTTTCTGATAATGCTATGAAAGTTAATGACAAGAGCAAATTTGGAAACACCACAAATACATGGACGTTAAAGAACATACTGCTAATGAATGAATGAAAGAAAGAATTTCAACCAGGAAATTAAAGAAGAAATGAAAAAAATACATGGAAACAAATGAAAATGAAAACACGATGGTTCAAAACTTTGGGATACAGTAAAAGTAATCTTAAAAGGGAAGTATATAGCAATATAGCTCTACCTCAAAAAGCAAGAGAAATCTCAGGTAAGCACCTTACCTTACACATAAATGAGCTAGAAAAAGAACAACAAATGAAACCTACAGCCAGCAGAAGAAGGGAGATAATTAAGATTAGAGCAGAAATTAATGATATAGAAACAAAAAACACAGTAGAACAGATCAATGAAACCAGGAGCTGGTTCATTGAAAAAATTAGTAAAATTGATAAGTCCCTCAATGAGACTTATTAAAAAGAAGAGGGAAATGATCCAAATAAATAAAGTAACAAATGAGAGTGAAGAGATCACAGCCAACATCAAAAAATACAAACAATTAGAATATTATGAAAAACTATATGCTATCAAGTTTGAATGATCTGGAGGAAGTGGATAAATTGCTAGGAACATATATACAACAAAATACAAACAGGAAGAAGTGGAAAACTTAAACATACCCATTACCAGCAAAGAAATAAAAATGTGTAATTAAAATCTCCAAACAAACAAAAGTCCAGGGCCAGATGACTTCCCAGGGGACCTCCAGGAGCTATTTAAAGAATAGTTAATACCTATTCTTCTCAAAAATTTTCAAAAAATAGAAATGGAAGAAAAACTTTCAAGCTCAAAGTGTTCAGCATTAACCTGAATCCAAAATGAGACAAAGACTCCACTGAAAGTGAGAACTATAGACCAATATCCCTGCTGAACATGGATGCAAAAATTCTCACCAAAATACTAGCAAATCTTATCCCACAGTACATTAAAAAGAATCATACACAATGATGAAGTGGAATTTATTCCTGAGCTGCAGCATGATTCAATATTAGCAAATCAATCCTCGTGATAGGCCACACTAATAAAAGAAAAGATAAAAATCACATGATACTCTTAATAGATTCAGAAAAAGCATTTGACAAAGTACAACATCCATTCTTGATTTAAAAAAGACAACCTCAATAAAGTAGGGATACAGAGAACATACAACATCATAAAGGCCATATACAAATGACCCACAGCTAATTTAATTCTCAATCTGGAAAAATTGAGAGATTTTCCTCTTAGGTCAGGAACAAGATGGGGCTATCCAGTCTCACCACTGTAACAACATAGTACTGTAAGTCCTAGACACAGCAATCATGAAACACAAGGAAATAAAAATCATTCACATTGAAAGGAAGAATTCAAAATTTCACTATTTACAAACAACATGGCAACCTAAATGAAATAACCCAAAAATTTCTAGAATGGATACGTGAATTCAGTAAAGTTGCAAGGTATAAAATCAACATACAGAAGTCTGTTGCATTTCTATACATCTATTATGAATCAGCAGAAAGATAAATCAAAGAGTCAATCCCATTTACAATTGCACCAAAATCATAAGATACCTAGGAATAAATTTAACCAAAGAAGTTTAAGATCTGTACTCTGAAAACTATAGAATACAGAAGAAAAAAAGTGAAGATGACATAAAGAAATGGAAAACATTCCATACTCATGGAATAGAAGAAAAAAATTGAAATGTTTACATTACCCAACGCAATCTACATATTTAATGCAATCCTTATCAAAATACCAACAGCATATTTTTCAAAGAGCTAGTAAAATCAATCCAGAAAAGTATTTGGAACCACAAAAGATAGTGAATATCTACAGCAACCCCTTGAAAATAAAAGTAAAGCTGGAAGCATCACCATTCCAGACTTCAAGTTATATTACAAAGCTGTAGTGATCAAGACAGAATGGTACTGACACAAAAGGAGACACACAGATTAATGGAACAAAATAAAAAAAAAAACAGAAATGAACCCACAAGTATATGGTCAACTAATCTTTGACAAAGGCAAAAAGAATATCCAGTGGGAAAAAGACAGTCTCTTTAACAAATGGTGCTGGGAGAACTGGACAGCAACATGCAGAAGAATGAAACTTGACCACTTTCTTATTCCACACAAAGAATAAATTCAAAATGGATTAGAGACCTAAATGTTAAACAGGAAAGCATGAAAATCCTAGAGGAGAACAAAGGCAGTAAACACTATGACATTGGCTGTAGGAACTTCTTAATAGATACGTCTCCTGAGGCAAGGGAAACAAAAGCATAAATGAGCTATTGGGACTTCATAAAGATAAAAACTTCTGTACAGTGAAGGGCAACCTTTATAATGAGAGAAGATATTTTCAAATGACATACCTGATAAAGGCTTAGTATCCAAAATATATAAAGAAGTTTTCAAGCTCAACACCCAAAAATAAATAATCCCATTTAAAAAATGGGAAAAATAGGGGCACCTGGGTGGCTCAGTCAGTTGAGTGTCTGATTACAGCTCAGGTCATGATCTCACAGTTGGTGGGTTCGAGCCCCATGTCAGGCTCTGTGCTGACAGCTTGGAGTCTGGAGCCTGTTTCAGATTCTGTGTCTGAATCTCTCTGCCCCTTCCTTGCTCATTCTGTGTCTCTCTCTGTCTATCAAAATAAATAAATGTTAAAAAAAAAAGTTAAAAGTGGGCAATATACATGAATAGACATTTTCCCAAAGAAAACATACAGATAGCTAACAGATACATGAAAAGATGCTCAACATCAATCACCTTCAGGGTAATACAAATCAAAACTACGATGAGATACCACCTCACAGTTGTCAGAATGGCTAAAATTCACAACACAGGAAACTACAGATGTTGGCAAGGATGTGGAAAAAAGGGGAACACTCTCGGCCTGTTGGTGAGAATGCAAATGGGTGCATCCACTCTGGAAAGCAGTATGGAAGTTCCTCAAAAAGTTCAAAATATAAATGCTCTACAGTCCAGCCTACTAGGTATTTACTCAGACGATTCAAAGTTAGTGATTCAAAGTGATTCATGCACCCTAATGTCTATATCAGCGTTATGAACAATAGCCAAATTATGGAAACATCCCAAATGTCCATAAATTGATGTATGGATAAATAAATGTGGTATACATGTATAATATAATATTACTCAGCCATCAAAAAGAAATCCAATATTGCCATTTGCAATTACATGGATGGGGCTAGAGAGTATTACACTAAGGGATATAAGTCAGAGAGAGAAAAATAAATACCATAAGATTTCACTCATATGGAACTTCAGAAACAAACAAATGAACTAGTGAGAAAATAAAAAGAGGGAGACCGTAAAAGAATCAAAACTATAGAGAACAATCTGAAGATTGCTGGAGGGGAGGTGGGGGGTATGGTTTAAATGGGAATAGGTATTGAGGGCACCTGTTGTTATGAGCACTAGATGTTATATGTACTTGATGAGTCACGATATTCTATATCTGAAGTTAATATTAGACTGTAGGTAACTAACTGCAATGTAAATAATAATTTGAAAGTAAAAAAAAATTAACAAAATAAACCAACATTTTGCACCAGAAAAAAAATTTTATAGGATTTCACTCATTTGTAGAATTTAAGAATCAAAAGAAATAAGCAAAGGGAGAAAAAAAACACAGAGGCAAACTAGGAAATAAACTCTTAATTATAGAGCAAAAAGTGATGGTAACCTAAAGGGAGATGGATGGGGGGATGGGAAAAATAGGTGATGCAGATTATGGAGTGCATAATGTGATGCACCAGGTGTTCCATGTATGTGTTGAATCACTAATTTGTACCCTTTATGTTAACTAGCCATAATTTATATAAAAACTTAGAAAAAATGAATGTGTTTGAACTGCATTGACCATAAACTACATATAGACTGCAAAATACTTAGTATGTTATATATGAACCTTATAGAAACCACAAACCAAAACTTGTAATAAATACCAAAAAATTAAGACAAATAACGTCAATCAAAACATTAAAGAGATTCATTAATTATAAAGAAAGAGAGCAAGAGAAAACAGTTATACAGAATAACTACATAATCAACCAGGAAATAATGAACAAAATGGCAATGAGTACATACCCATCAATAATGACTTTACTGTAAATAGAATAAATTCTCCAAGGAAAAGACATAGGTAAAATTGATTTAAAAGAAATAACAAGAACCATTTATATGTTGTCTACATGAGACTCAAACCTAAAGAAACGTACAGAATGAAATCTAAGGCATAAAAAAACATTTACTATGTAAACAGAAGTCAAAAATGTTGGGGTAGCAAAACATATATCAGATAATACGGACGTTAAAAATATATCTAGGAGGTCCAGGGACCAACCTGGTGGAGAATTAGGGAGATACATACCTCCTGTGTCTCTCAAAAAAAGAAGTGCTGGAGCCAAAGGACTTTGAACCTTGGAGTCTGGGAGGAAAAGAGACTGAATCTACCAGGAAGAAAATGGGTCAACTAGAGAAAAGGTAGGGCTACTTCAAGGAATAAATCAAAGCACACCTGTGGAGGGTCCAACTTATCACTACAAGTAGGGTAATAAAATAACCAAAGTCTCAACAACAAAGAGAAAGAAAATCTCAAAAAAAAAAAAAAAAACACCACCTGAAAGAGCAGGACCTAGACAGTGTCTGAATCCCCTTTAATATAGCAGTGTTTGCAGGTGTAGAGCACACAACAAGCTTTTAAAAGGCATAAGGGACAGAAAACTAGCCAAAATGATGAAACACAAGAATTCTCCTCAAAAGAAATTCCAGAAAGAAGTGACAGCTAAAGAATTGATCAAAAAGGATATAAGCAAAATAAGTGAACAAGAATTTAGAATAATACTTATAAAATTAATTCCTGGGCATGAAAAAAGCATAGAGGACAGCAGAGAATCTACTGCTACAGAGATCAAGGGACTAAAAAATAGTTATGATGAATTTAAAAATGCTATAAATGAGGTGAAAAATAAAACAGAGGTGGCCATAGCACAAATTGAAAAGGGAGAGGAGAGAATAGGTGAATTGGAAGATGAAATTATGGAAGAAGAGGAAGCTGAGGAAAAGAAAGATGAAAAAAATCCAGGAGTACAAGGGGATAATTAGAGAACTAAGGGATGTAATCAAATGGAACAATATCTGTATCATAGAAATTCCAGAAGAAGAAGAGAGAAAGGGGCTGAAGGTGTACTTGAACAAATCATAGCTGAGAACTTCCCCAATCTGAGGAAGGAAAACAGGAATTGGATTCCAAGAGGCACAAACAATTCCCTTCAGACGTAACTTGAATCAATTTCCTGCACGACATATAGTGAAACTGGCAAAATACAAGGATAAAGAGAAAATTCTGAAAGCAGCTTGGGATAAACTGGCTTTAACATAAAAAGGTAGATATATAAGGGTAGTAGCAGCCCTATGTACTGAAAGTTGGCAGGCCCGAAAGGAATGGCAGGAAATCTTCAATGTGAGGAACAGGAAAAATATGCAGCCAAGAATCCTTTATCCAGCAAGCCTGTCATTCAGAATAGAAAGAGAGATTAAGGTTTTCCAAAACAAATGAAAATTGAAGGAATTCAATACCACTAAACCAGCCCTACAAGACATCCTAAGGGGGATTCTGTGAGTGAAATGTTGCAAGGACCACAAAGTACCAGAGACGTCACTACAAGCATGAAATCTACAGATAACACAATGACTCTAAACGCATATATTTCAATAATAACACTGAATGTAAATGGACTAAAAGTTCCAATCCAAAGACAAGTGGTATCAGAATGGATAAAAAAACAAAAAACATGACCCATCTATTTCCTGTCCACAACAGACTCCTTTCAGACCTGAAGACACATTCAGGTTCAAAGGGCATGGAGAACTATCTGTGATGCTACTGGAAGTCAAAAAAAAAAAAAAAAAGTGGGAGTAGCCATATTTATATGAAACAAACTAGAATTTAAATTAAAGGCTGTAACAAGAGATGAAGAAGGGCATTATATAATAATTACAGGGTCTATTCATCAGGAAGAGCTAACCATTATAAATTTCTATGCACCGAATTCTGGGTCACCCAAATATAGAAAACAATTAACCAGAAACTTAAGCAACCTTATGGATAAGAATGTGGTAATTGCGGGGGGCTGGAAGAAGATGGCGGCGTAGGAGGACACTGGGCTCACTGCGCGTCCTGCTGATCACTTAGATTCCACCTACACCTGCCTAACTAACTCAGAAAACCGCCAGAGGATTAGCAGAACGGAGTCTCCAGAGCCAAGCACAGACGAGAAGCCCATGGAAAAGGGTAGGAAGGGCGGCGAGGCGGTGTGCATTCCATGGACTGGCGGGAGGGAGCCAGGGTAGAAGGGCAGCCTGCCGCCCAAGCAGAGCCTCTGAGTCTGGCTTGCAAAAGCGGAGGGGCTGGACAGACGGAGGGTATTCCCACAGCAAGCGCGACTAAGCGTCTGGGAGGTCATAAGTTAACAGCTCTACTCAGAAAGCGGGAAGGCTGGAGGACAAAGGGAGGGAGAGCTGCTGAGCCCCCGGACACCAGAGCTCAGTTTGGTAGGGAACAAAGGCGCTCGCCAGCTCCATCTCCCCCGCCCACCCCCCAGCCAAAATCCGAAAGGGAAAGAGTTCCTGCCAGGGAACTTGCTCGCTCCACACAAACACCCAACTCTGTGCTTCTGCAGAGCCAAACCTCTGGCAGCGGATCTGACTCCCTCCTGCTGCCACAGGGCTCCTCCTGAAGTGGATCACCTAAGGAGAAGTGAGTTAAGCCTGCCCCTCCTGCCCTGTGCACCTTGCCTACCCACCCAAGCTAATACGCCAGATCCCCAGCACCACAAGCCTGGCAGTGTGCAAGTAGCCCAGATGGGCCACGCCACCCCACAGTGAATCCCGCCCCTAGGAGACGGGAAGAGAAGGCACACACCAGTCTGACTGTGGCCCCAGCGGTGGGCTGGGGGCAGACATCAGGAGTAACTGCGGCCTCACCCACCAACTCCAGTTATACACCACAGCACAGGGGAAGTGCCCTGCAGATCCTCACCATGCCAGGGACTACCCCAAATGACCAAACGGAAGAATTCTCCTCAGAAGAATCTCAAGGAAATAACAACAGCTAATGAACTGATCAAAAAGGATTTAAATAATATAACAGAAAGGGAATTTAGAATAATAGTCACAAAATTAATCGCTGGGCTTGCAAACAGTATAGAGGACAGCAGAGAATCTCTTGCTACAGAGATCAAGGGACTGAGGAACAGTCACGAGGAGCTGAAAAGCAATTTAAACGAAATGCAAAACAAAATGGAAACGACGACAGCTCGGATTGAAGAGGCAGAGGAGAGAATAGGTGAACTAGAAGATAAAGTTATGTAAAAAGAGGAAGCTGAGGAAAAGAGAGATAAAAAAATCCAGGAGTATGAGGGGAAAATTAGACAACTAAGTGATACAGTAAAAAGAAATAATATATGCTTAATTGGTATCCCAGAGGAGGAAGAGAGAAGGAAAGGTGCTGAAGGGGTACTTGAAGAAACTATAGCGGAGAACTTCCCTGAAGTGGGGAAGGAAAAAGGCATTGAAATCCAAGAGGCACAGAGAACTCCCTTCAGATGTAACTTGAATTGATCTTCTGCACGACATATCGTAGTGAAACTGGCAAAATACAAGGATAAAGAGGAAATTCTGAAAGCAGCAAGGGATAAACGTGCCCTCACATATAAAGGGAGACCTATAAGACTCGTGAATAATCTCTCTTTAGAAACTAATCAGGCCAGAAAGGATTGGCACGATATTTTCAGTGTGCTAAACAGGAAAAATATGCAGCCGAGAATCCTTTATCCCGCAAGTCTGTCATTTACAATAGAAGGAGAGATAAAGGTCTTCCCAAACAAACAAAAACTGAAGGAATTTGTCACCACTAAACCAGCCCTACAAGAGATCCTAAGGGGGATTCTGTGAGACAAAGTAACAGAGACATCGCTACAAGCATAAAACTTAGACATCACAATGACTCTAAACCCGAATCTTTCTATAATAACACTGAATGTAAATGGATTAAATGCACCAACCAAAAGACATAGGGTATCAGAATGGATAAAACAACAAGACCCATCTATTTGCTGTCTACAAGAGACTCATTTTAGACCTGAGGACACCTTTAGATTGAGAGTGAGGGGATGGAGAACTATTTATCATGCTACTGGAAGCCAAAAGAAAGCTGGAGTAGCCATACTTATATCAGACAAACTAGACTTTAAATTAAAGGCTGTAACAAGAGATGAAGAAGGGCATTATATAATAATTACAGGCTCTACCCATCAGGAAGAGCTAACAATTATAAATGTCTATGCACCGAATACCGGAGCCCCCAAATATATAAAACAATTACTCATAAACAT
>NW_024419355.1:0-3051 GCF_014898765.1 Herpailurus yagouaroundi
TCAACTAGTCACGTCACCGCGCCGTCGGGCCAGCGGTGCTGCCAGCCCCCTTCTGCCTGCCCCCGGCCACCCTTGTCGTCTCCCACGGACCCTGCTTCTGGAGCCACGGCACTGTCCGGCCGGCGCCTCGCACCGAGGGGCAGGGGGGTGAATCTGGCCGCAGGTCCTGCCTGTGAGCCCAGTGCCACCAGCGCCTTCTCCAGCGAGGAGCACCATCGGAGGGCCTTGGCCCCCGTAGCCCCCAACACTAGCTCCAGGGGCTTCAGATCCGCCCCCACCCCCACCTGCCTGTCCAGTCTCATATCCCCTCTGTACTCAACCCGCCCCCACGCACAACACAGAGGTTGGCGGCCCTGTCCTGCTCACCGCCACTCCAAAGGCCAGACTCTTTGTCTGCATCGGTCTTGCCAGCCTAGACCTTGAAGCTGGGCCGTGAGTCGTCCCCCTACCTGCTCTGCTCAGTCCACTTGGGCTCCTCCCGGCCCTGCCAGTGCTCTGGGACTGTGACTGAAGCACCCAGCCGAGGGCCTGGGTAAGCAGGTCAGGAGTATTGTTCCTTACAATAGCCACCGAGGAGCTGAGGTGGACATCTGGGCCCATGAGACGCCTCTGAAAGCCGGGAGGATGGTGATCTCCTCTGGCGGGCTGCAGGGTGACCACAGAGAAGCCACCTCAGCCAGGCACAGCCACACGCTCCCTTCAACGAAGCCGTCTGTGTGCCGTGCCCGGCTGGCCTCCCACAGTGGCCCTCAGGACAGGGGCCACTCCTGACCTCATGGGAGGAAGGGGTTTTGGACAGCTGTGAGGTGGCTGGGATCTCCTAGATGGCAGGAGCGAGCAGCCTGTCCCACGCTGCCTGCAGCCAGGTGACACCCCGGCGTGGAAAGGGGCCGGGAGGCAAGGGTGAGTGGTGGGGTGGCTCTGCTCCCCCTCCTTCCCCACCCCCACCTCCCTGGGGGAGAAGCGGGCACTCAGCTCACCGCAAAGCAGTGACGGAGGGGCCGCACATGCGCCGGGCCAGCCCCGGGCGCCCGCCGAGTGGCCCGCTGGCGTGTGTTCCCTGTGCGGACTCCCTGGAGGAGGAAAGGGTGTGCACCCTCCTTGCTGGGCCCGGTGCAGGAGGGCTGCTGCCGGGAGGAGGTCTTGTCCGTGCCCCAGCCAGGCGCAGCTGAAGGGCACGTGGAGGCAGGAAGAGAGGGCCCTGGGGACCTGGGGACACACGGGCACAAGCTGGAGCCTGGGCTTGCCACGCCGGCCCAGCCCTTCTCCCGCCGAGCTGTGAGGTCTTCCCGTGGGCACTCTATGCAGCCATTCCCCTTTCGCAGGCCCCAGGGAGGCAGGGGGGCCTTGGGAAAGCGCAGCTGCTTCACCAGGCGCTCAGCAGGGGGATTGTGGCTCCTGCCACTGCCAAGTCTCCTTCCCTGAGGCCCTGCCCTGTGGGGACACCTGCTGGCTGCTGGCGGGCAGGCCCGGAATCCAAACTGCTCCCCCGGAGGCAGTGTGTGTGAGTCCCTCTGTGCAGCGGGGCACAGGCTCTCCTGATCTCCATGGCAGCCCTGGCAGGTGAGCACCGGGACTGTCCCCGTGTCGCCCGCGGCAAAGCCGAGGCTCAGGGAATCCGTGCAGCCGCACGGCCTCGCAGCTCATCCCTGGCAGAGATGCCAGCGCGACCCCCGCCGCCGGGCCCTCCTCTCGAGGCCTGGGTGCCTCCTCCGCCTCGAAGGACCTTGGATCGAGAGTGGCGTCGCACATCTTGCAAACATCCTGCAGTGAAAGCGTCTCACGGTCGTTTCCTGCTTCTCTGTGCTCCTCCAGCCGTGCTGTATGAGTGCTTCGTGGGGGTCCCTTTTCGTGTAACCTGCGTGCCATCTCCTGAGGCTTGGCTGTGGGTGTCCGTTGGGCTCTTTCTAAAAATCCTTCCTCTTACCGCGAGACACCGTGCTTAAGAATCATCATCTTATGCCTTGTCATTCTTTCCATACACAAATAGCCTTGCCTTTAAAATCCGTGACCTCCGAGGGCGGCTGGGTGGCTCAGTCGGGTGTACATCCGACTTCAGCCCAGGTCATGATCTCATGGTTTGTGGGTTCGAGCCCCACACGGGGCTTTGCACTGACAGCGTGCAGCCTGCTTTGGATTCTCTGTCTCCCTCTCTGTCCGCCTCCCTGTCTCTGTCTCTGTCTGTCTCTCTCTCTCTCAAAAATCAACGTTAGAAAAATTCTCAAAAATAAAGTAAAATTCAAATGAAATAAAATAACAAAAACCTGACGTCCACTCCCGGGACATCTGGTCTCCCGGCAGGTGGGGCCTGGGCCCAGGCTGTGCTCCACCTGAGCCTTTAGGTGGCCTCTTCCTGTTACCCGAGCATGGTCCCTTGCCCAGGGCCACGTTTATGTGAATTACTCAGCCTGGGGGGGGGGCCCCCGAAGGCTCCGCTGGTGCAAGAAGGATCCTCAGCCAACCTGAGGGCATTCATCCGCGTTCTCAGGCGGGAACATAGTCCTCCTCAGCCCCAGCCTGGTGGAGCTCAGCTTCCTTCTCTTCTCTCGATGCTGCTGGGCAGAGTTTCTGCACCACGTCGTCCATTCTCCGCAGTCCTGCCTTCCCGGGGGCTTCTGGTCCCATCTTCTGATCCTGCCTGGGCCTCTGCCTCGCATCCTTTCCCTCACAGAACTGGACCCACACCTGTCCCCGGGGGCTGCTGTGCGGGCTGCTCCCTAGTCTGTGATTCTTCTCATTTCGGGAATTAGGGGCCCTCTCTTGTCTTTTCACGCAAGTTTTCTTGTACGAGTTTGTGATTATTTATAGTTGCTGGAAGGGGAGAGACTTTCAGAGCATCAGCCTCATGATTTCGCCAGAGTTTGCACACCCTTGCTGGGGCACAGAAGTGGAGGGTTGGCGTCGGACACTCTCGTGGCTGACCCGGGGGAGGACCGGGCTGACCGTGCGTGTGGCCCCGCCTCACCGCTGCTGACCTGAAGTCTCACTTTCTTTGCAAATGTTTTTTCACTTTCCTGCAGAAATAACTGCCTACTTTGCAAGAGAGGTCCT
>NW_024419356.1:0-1254 GCF_014898765.1 Herpailurus yagouaroundi
TGAGAGGAAAATACATTGCAATCCAGGCCTATCTCAAGAAACAAGAAAAATCCCAAATACAAAATCTAACAGCACACCTAAAGGAACTAGAAACAGAACAGCAAAGGCAGCCTAAACCCAGCAGAAGAAGAGAAATAATAAAGATCAGAGCACAAATAAACAATATAGAATCTAAAGAAACCTGTAGAGCAGATCAACGAAACCAAGAGTTGGTTTTTTGAAAAAAAATAAACAAAATTGACAAACCTCTAGCCAGGCTTCTCAAAAAGAAAAGGGAGATGACCCAAATAGATAAAATCATGAATGAAAATGGAATTATTACAACCAATCCCTCAGAGATACAAACAATTATCAGGGAATACTATGAAAAAGTATATGCCAACAAATTGGACAACCTGGAAGCAATGGACAAATTCCTGAACACCCACACTCTTCCAAAACTCAATCAGGAGGAAACAGAAAGCTTGAACAGACCCATAAGCAGCGAAGAAATTGAATGGTTATCAAAAATCTCCCAACAAATAAGAGTCCAGGACCAGATGGCTTCCCAGGGGAGTTCTACCAGATGTTTAAAGCAGAGATAATACCTATCCTTCTCAAGCTATTCCAAGAAATAGGAAGGGAAGGAAAAATTCCAAACTCATTCTATGAAGCCAGTATTACTTTGATTTTAAACCAGACAGAGACCCAGTAAAAAAAGAGAACTACAGGCCAATATCCCTGATGAATATGCATGCAAAAATTCTCAATAAGATACTAGCAAATCGAATTCAACGGCATATAAAAAGAATTATTCACGATGATCAAGTGGGATTCATTCCTGGAATGCAGGGCTGGTTCAACATTCACAAATCAATCAACGTGATACATCACATTAACAAAAAAAAAAAGAGAAAAACCATGTTATCCTATCAACCGATGCAGAAAAGGCCTTTGACAAAATCCAGCACCCTTTCTTAATAAAAACCCTTGAGAAAGTTGGGATAGAAGGAACATACTTAAAGATCATAAAAGCCATTTATGAAAACCCCACAGCTAACATCATCCTCAACGGGGAAAAACTGAGAGCTTTTTCCCTGAGATCAGGAACACGACAGGGATGCCCACTCTCACCGCTGTTGTTTAACATAGTGCTGGAAGTTCTAGCATCAGCAATCAGACAACAAAAGGAAATCAAAGGCATCATAACTGGCAAAGATGAAGTCAAGCTTTCGCTTTTTGCAGATGACATGATATTATACATGGAAAATCCGA
>NW_024419357.1:0-2249 GCF_014898765.1 Herpailurus yagouaroundi
CCCTCTGAATGCTGGTTGGGTTTGGCCAGTGGGGACACACTCCCGTGCTTGGAGGGAGAGAAAAGAGTGAGGTCGAAGTGGCTGTGATCCCTTCTGCATCTCCTCCTGTGCAGTAGCCCAGGGCGGGCCCTGGGCCTCAGCCAGGCAGGAGCCCAGGCCTTGGCTTCTCAGGGCTCTGTACCTGCTCGTGCTCTCCAGGTCTGGGAATTCCTCCCCTCCTGACCCTCTAGGCCCTAGGAGCGTTGACAACAGGGCCCCGGTACCCCGGGGAACTACACTGTCCTTCGTGGCTACCCGATGTGAGTCCCTTTAGTAAAGGATCTTCCAATGACCCGAACTGGGACACCATCTGCTTTCTGCCTGGACCCTGAGTGCTGCTGACAGATGCCCAGGTCGGACTGGACGTCGGGGCAGTCGTTGGCAGGTTCTGACAGGTTCCTCCTGTGCCTTCTGTGCATACTAGGGCAGATTGGTGGGCTTTCATGTTAATTTCTGGATTTGAAAGAATTCTTTTACTGGGAGTACAATCCTGGAGAGCTGTAAAGTGTGCAGTCACGTGCATTAAATTATTTTGTTCTGGGGCGTCTGGGTGGCTCAGTCGGTTAAGTGACTAACTCTTGATTTTGGCTCAGGTGATGATCTTGCAGTTCATGAGTTGGAGACCTTGCACCGGGCTCTGCACTGACAGTGCGGAGCCTATTTGGGATTCTCTCTTTCTCCCTGTCTCTGTCCCTCAGTGCTTGTATGCGTACGCGTGCTCGGCCTCTCTCTCAAAATAAGTAAACTTAAATAAACTTTTTTTTAAAGTAATTCTTTTGTTGGGAAGTTGGTGAGTTAAGATGGCTCTTAGTCTCCTTAATTACTATCATGTATAAAGGGAAGAACAACGTAAAGCCTCTTGAGCTGCTTTGGTTAGGTGAAACGAGAAAACGTGAGGCTGGTGACAAGCAGGCTTTTTTACCTTCACAGACCTGGCTCAGCCTTCTCCAGAGCTGGTGCCTTTTCAGAAAGAACTAAAGAAAGCAGAGAACGCTGTCGTGTGTGAGCATAAGGAGTTCGAGATCCACAGGCAGAACCTGCAGAAGCAGCTGCAAAGTGAAGTGAGTACTGCCTGGCTCACCCAGGCATCTGGGTGGCCGCTCTGTGGGCCTGGGGACTCGGTGTGCGCCACACCGGCACCAGTCAGCCGGTGGCATCAGAAATGAGCCCCCAGTCTGCTGATTACTCCCCCAGTGTTCTTTGTCCTTGGAGAAAACTCTCAAGCTGTTGTGTGACCTTAGGTTCCCCATAGTAATAAAACCGAGAGGAAAGTAAACCCCCCTAAACACGCAGTTTTCCAATCCCTGTTGGTGCTCCCTGGTAAAAGTAGCTGATTCCCCCCCCTGTGATGCAACAGTATTGATGCTCTTTCTGACGTCTGCCTCTTGTGCTGGAGTAGCTGTTGTTCGAGAGGAGTGCAAAAGGAGCTGTGGACCTTGCTGGTGGGTTCTGTTGCTGTTTCATCTGGACCCCGGGGGTGATGGGTGTCCGGCTGCCGAGAATTGGCCAAATTGATGAAGAAAATCAGCCCGATGAGAGAATTGTGCCTTTGGAAGTATGCTGTGTGATTGGTTTTACATGGATTTCTTTTCCTTCTCTAAATCTTGGCAGATTGAACGTTCTGCACAGCTGAAGGCCCAGATCCTTGATTACGAAGATTGCATAAAGAGATTAATGAGACAGGTGGATGATTTGAAATTGCAACTGAAACAAACTCAGACGGGTTAGAGACCTCTTTAACTTGCGTGAGGGTGCACAGGTGGGAGAGAGAATGCGAGCAGCTTCTGATGCTTGGGAACACGTAATGATGATGATTCAGTGAAGTTGTAATTCTCACAGTAGGGAAAAGCTTTAGAAATGTGTCACCTTACAAGTAAAACTCTTGTCTTGGGGCACCCGGGTGGCTTAGTCAGTTAAGCGTCCGACTTCAGCTCAGGTCATGACCTTGCGGTTGTGGGATTGAGCCCCATGTCAGGCTCTGTGCCGACAGCTCAGCCTGGAGCCTGCTTAGGATTCTGTATCCCCCCCCCCACTTCTCTCTCCCCCTCCCCCCTCTGCGTGAAGAAAGCAGGCCGTGAAGCCATAGCTGGTACATGCACTCTCTTGATAAATGTTGATCATGACTGCAGCTTCAGAAAGTGTTGAATGTGCGAGTTTGTCCTGAATACTTTGATTTTTGCAAAAGAATGCTCTTGATCTCTTTTAACTCT
>NW_024419358.1:0-8331 GCF_014898765.1 Herpailurus yagouaroundi
GGGGCGGCGAGCCCCCTCCCCTCCTGCGCCCCCAGCCCGCGCCGCGGGGCGCCGGGCGCCGCTCCCGGGGCCGCCGGGCCTCCGCTGGTCCCCCAGTTCCGCGCTGGCCTGGGAGTCGCCGGCCTGAGCCGGGAGACGCGTGGACCATATGCACTAGGGGGAAAGGCTGACAAAGTTGGGAGCAGACGGTGGCCCCACGGTCCCCGGCAGACTGGGCAGGTGGCCACGTTGCCCCTTCTTTCGCCCTCTACTTCTCTTACGGGATCTCAGACTTGGCACCGAGGGCTGAAGCCGATACCCCCTAATCATGCCCTGTGGCCCCGCTCCAGACTCCGAAGGAGCTGATGGTCATTTTTCCCAGCAAACATTGTTTTGATCTTTCCAGGCAGATAGTTTTCTTTGAACCTTTCACAGGAGATTTTCCCCAAACTCGGTTTTATTTTTCTAGCGAAAAACAGCAATGTTTCTTTAAATAGAAATTGAATTCACTCTTCTGAGAAGGGGAGAAGGACGACAACAGGTTCATGGGGCAACTTAGTGACAGTCACAGCTTCCTAGGCAGAACTTGTATATGACTTATTTTCTGGTTCTTCTTAGAATGTTCATTCTAAACGGTACTGGCCTTGATAAAGCAATGATTTTAGTGGAGAAATAATTAGTTTACAAAGGAGAATGCTCAGCATGTGCATATTGGTTTGATCGAGTCTTTGTGGCATTTTACAATTTAGCTCTCCTAGCTGTGGGACTTAGAGAGAGGTAGCTGATGACACCCAGGTTGTCACCAAGCTAATGACCAAGTGTTAGCATAACTGTACATCTTGCACATGCTGTTGTTTACATACGTGGAAGATTGCTTTTCACAAGCAGCTGAGTGATGTAAACAGGAGGGGTTTTCTTTATTTCAAGTTTAAAATCATTAAGAAGTCAAAGTATAAAGTTCTTCTGTGTATCTATCCTTACATATAGATATATCCTTATGTAATGAGCCGTAGATCATAGGAATAATTCATTCATTAATATATATGTATTATTATATATAATAATTATATATATTATATGGCAGGCCCTGTTCTAGCTACGAGAGTACAGCAGTCAGTAAAACCAGCCAAAATTCATGCCGAATCAATCAAACCTGACCATTTAAACTGAAAAAGTAAAAACCATTTTCCTACAAAGTTAATGGGTGGGGGAAATGTCTCTTCAAGTTACACACGCTGTGCTTCTTGAATAAAGGATTTTTTTTCTGCCCATTGAAAAAAGATTTGAACAACTTAATAGTGACACAAGAATAGAAAAAGCGTATTAAACAGAATTGTAGACCAAAGACAAGTGTGGCTTTGAATGGCTGCTATTTACAGTAACATATGAGGAGGTACCTTTATTTATAGAAAGAAGATTGGGGATCCCATATTGTTTACATGTCTTCTGTTGTATTTCACCGTCTCCTTATATTTGGACAAATGATGCCCAATTTAGTACCTACCTGGTAGTAACCACTCAATCAACATGAACAGTGTGAAGTGAATTCATTCTTAATGAAGATCTATTTATTTTAGTGATGATCTCTTGGAATTTGAATGTTCTGACGCTAAAGGTTGATAGTAAATACCCTATGCAAGTTATTCAGAGTTTCGCTATAAAATTTTAAAACCCCGGTAGCTCTCAAATCTGTTTACCCTTCTCTGTTTGGCATTTTTTTTAAGTTAAATGTTAATAAAAGACCTACATATATATTTACTGGTCTTTCCTTTTGGAGCATCATATATCAAATGAATGTTTTCATTCACTTACCTGTTTCTCAGTTTATAATATGGTGTATTGGCCCGAAGCACAAGATCATGGTTTTGGTTTTTTCCAATTCTGTTTTTTAAAAAAAGTTTAGGAAGTTCTCCTTTATTTCTAAAGCAAACAGAATGAGTGGGCTCGTTATGAATTATGGTGTTTGAGGATTTGTGAGTATCACATTTCTGTGATCATCCAATTTAACTATACTGAACTGTGTTTCCTACCATCTATTTACCCATTTTGTTTCTCAACATGTGGCCAATTTTGGTCTCACTAAACAGAGAAGTTTGGTTTTTTTCTGAGTCTCTGTGGACAGTTTTGATAACCACTATCTACTGTTTCACAGCATAACCTTTCATGAACATTATTTTTATGTTCTCAGTCTGCACAATGTTTTGAACCTGGGACGGCAAGGAGGCAGCTGTGATGAAGAGAGCCCTGGACTGCGGGCATCAGGAGACCTGGGTTTGGACTCCCAATCCCAGCTCTCCCACTTTGAGTCCCAGTTCGCTCATCTCTCAAATGAGTCTTGAGGACCAAAGGAGATCGCGTTCAGTTTGTGACACTCTGTAAATTCTAGCACGCAATACAAATATTATTTACCATGTTGTTGTTATCCCAGTTTAACATGTTTGGTTTATCCTGTAAGGAGGCAAGAGAGACTAGAAGATTTGGTACAGCTATAAACAGAAGTTGAGTAGCCAAAACAGAGGGTGAGTTGCTTCTTGGTCTTGCTGAAAAAAATCCTGTTGCTGAGACGCTTTTAATCATGGGCTCCAATCCAGCAACTGTGACTGAGGTGATTGTCAAATGATAGGATTATTGTCTGTATAATGGCTGTGGTAGAATTGTTTCAGGGGCAAGGTAGAAGGAAAATGGATTGTAGACCTATCAACATGATCTCCATTTATATATGTGCCCTTTGTTTGAAAATTGAAATGTATAGAAATATGTTATTCTGGTCATATTAACAATCAAGAATAGGAGAAAAGAAACAGAAATGGTGATGGATTTCTTTTATATTACTAAGGACTAAAATCCAATGTCACTTATAAACAATCCAAGCCAGCACAGAGCCAGAGTAGGAATTTAGTGCTCGATAAATGTTGAGCGTGTGCATTAATAAATAAATGAATATAAATAAATTTATCCTACTTGGTTAAGGACCTGCGTTGTTCAGGGAATTGTGAAGGATGTAGGATAAGGCATAGTTTCTTGTCTTCAGGGAGTTTACAGCAGACCATCACAATGCCCTCTTAAGTTTGCCTGGTGGTGTGGGGGTTCCAAAGAACTTTATGTGAAAATATTTTTGTTGCATTACATTTTAACTTGCTATTTTAGTTGTTCACCGGATGCACTAACAGTTTAATTTTGCCCGGTGCTATTTTATGATGAAGTAGACGGTCGCCACTAAGTGAGGGAGTATTTTCTAACTCAGATGAGATAGATGTGAAAGTGCTTTGGAAATTGTAAAGAAAGGTCATTCATAAGAGAAAGTAAAATAAATGAGCCCACTTAACTGCGACATTTCAGAGGTCCTCGGGTTTTACGGCCGTGATCCTCTGCCCGCGTCTGCCTTCACACATGCACCAGACGCTCCCCACGGTAACATCTAATTACATGCAGTGATTTCTCCAGGCCGGGTGGGGTTGGAGTGCTATGTAGTTTTGAAAAGCCTTAAGGGGATTCTGTGTGGTTTACCCACCTGTCACTCCGCCACACTCCCCGCTTCCTTCCCCCTGAGAATTACTGACTTTATAATAGGAGGGTGAGACGAGGTGTGCTATGTAGAAGCCAGAGGCAGAAACGCTGAGGTTTAAAGTCTCTGCAGTCAAAATTGTTACTGACCCAAGCAAGTGTAATAAGAATTTTAAGTAAGGCACCTGTGTTAAGCTTCAGGAAGCTATTTTAGATCTTCGTTACTGGTGGTTGAAGGAAGTGCCCCATCACTTGTGAATTTATGAATACTTCCTGTCATCGTGTGCTGGGCTCTGCGTAGCACGCTGCCTGAAGCGTGGGCAGTGCAGGACCGTAGCCGGCTCTTCGATTTGGATATCTTAGTGCCTTAAAACCAGAACCGAGGACTCAGGACTTCCCTGGCAGATACAATACCTTGTCCCATCTTTATTTCAGACCAGAGTTGCCTGACCTTTGACTTTTTCAAATGATCAACGTTTGCATCCTTCTCAGCTTCCTAATTTCCTTTTTTGGATCCCAGTCTGAATAATCTGATCTCCAGAGATTTCACTTTCCTGCTTTTCCTGCCTCTTTAATTAATGATGTTTCCTAAGTCTAGTTTTAGCCTCCTCTGGGCTATGCTTATTAAAGCCACTAGAGGCTGGTATGACCCTTGGCTGCCTTGATTGTACATGTGTTCTGCAACCGAAACCCCAGATACCAATGTTGCAACCTCACAGCCTAAAAGCATTTTGGTAATCTTGGTAGGCTTTAACGGCAGCAACGCAGGACCTGACGTGAAAGTGATAAATTCGGTATGGTTTTAGAGCGGTGTTGGGGGAGGGGGTGAGGACAATGTAGAAATGGAAACGTTCTAACCTTTCCAGTGACGTGTTTACCTAATCCTTATTTTTGCAGTTTTCATGAAATACATTTAAACAAATCTGCCATACTGGAGGTTTGTACTTCGTTTTTGCTAGTAGTGTACTACCTTAAAAAAAAAAAAAAAGGTACTTTCCTCCAAGTTTCATTTATGATTTTTCTTGCCTGAGTGCTCTTGGCAGTTTAGTTTCATTAGATGCTTTGAAAATCCCTTTAAATTCCTGCTACAGGTTGAGGCAGGGGAAGGAGGGAATGTGATCTATTTCAGATTATTCGCTTTAAAATTTTTTTTAACTTTTTTTATTTTAATTTTTGAGAGACAGAGAGCACAAGCAGGGGAGGGGCAGAGAGAGATGGAGACACAGAATCTGAAGCAGGCTTCAGGCTCCGAGCTGTCAGCACAGAGCCCAACGCTGGGCTCGAACTCATGAATGCGAGATCATGACCTCAGCCGAAGTTGGATGCTCAACCGACTGAGCCACCCAGGCGCCCCTCAGATTATTTGCTTTAAAGCTTCCTGTTTTATTAGTGATATTTTCCTTTTTCTTTGATTTCTCATGGCCTTTCTTGAACCTCACTAGATTTGGAGATTGATTTTAATGGGGGACTTAATAACCTATTATTTTCACTTTCTTGTTAGTTGTTTGCCAAATATCATGGAGCCAATCCTTGTTCTATAAGCACTTATATTTCCAGAGGCTTTTTCTTTGGCCATTTCTCCCAGATCTGCCCATTGATATTAACCCTTTGGGGTTTTGTGTGTGTGTGTGTGTGTGTGTGTGTGTGTGTGTGTGTGTTTTGTTTGTTTTGTCATTTTCTAGGCTGTGATCCAGGTGATACTTCAGGAGATATAACAAGATATAACATACCTCATGGAGCCTGGAGAGTCAGATAGAAATTTTATAAACATGGTTGAGACCTCAAAGTGAAATACTATAATTGGCTTACTTTTCTTTCTTCCTTTCCTCTTCTCCTCTCTTCTCTCCTCCTCGCCTCTCCTCTCTTCCTTTATTTATTTCTGTCTCTACACCCAATGTGGGGCTCAAACTCACAACCCTGAGATCAAGAATTGCAGGCTCTACCAACTAAGCCAGCCAGGTGCCCCTGGGTTACTTTTCTTGATGAAATTTAGTATGCTCTTCAATATATTACTTTTATTTTCTAGGCTTATAGATTTGGGTGTAATTATCTTACTTGGACCATTTTCAAGAAATAGGTCCAGAAGAAAAAAGTTGTGTGCTCAGTCAACAAGCTACTTAAGCATAGTGGCACATACCAACAGTAGAAACACATCTCCTTTGCTACACATTTTTTTTCCATCATGAATTTCTTCAAGTACCCAAGGAGTGACTGTTTCCTCAAGGTCTCTCACCTTTAGGCACATGGATCCTGGTAATGGAGACTTTAAAAAAAAAAAAAAAACATGCAATCAACTGTTTGAATGTATTCTTTGAGGCTTTATATCTTTACTCTGACATTTAACTGATGTCAAGTTGGCCTCTGCTCATCAGCCTTCCAAAATGCTTATCATCCCGAGACTTTGAAGCCCCTTCATAACTCTGACCTTCATTCCTTTGTTTCTGCCTGCTTCTTTTAAGGGTGATGGACTCACATTGAGTCATGGGATTGTGACGTCAGAAATAATTTATCCCTCGTCCATGTCTTCTGTTGCCTTTTCTTTTTCAGAGGCTTTGCATTTAGTGGATTGCAACAGTGCAGCGAGTCCACTTTAGGTGTACCTGTAGACATCACTGATTGATTTGCGCTGCTTGAGATCTGTTTCCTTACCTAGAATGACGGAGGTGGCTGGAAACAGTTTAGCTCTGTTTTCAAATTATATTATTACTTTTTTCATCTTCAAAACACTTCTAAAAGCCAAATAAGCTACTTAGTACTAAATTCAGTATTTTGCCTGTCTTGTAGTGAGGACACTTGAGTTCTAGAGAGGTGAGTGCCACGTTCATGGTCAAACAAAAACTCCTGTCTCAGATGAGAGAAATACTAAGGTTGGAGTCTTCTTTCTCAGGGGTAATAAGCATTATTTTCTTGTCTTGCTCTAGGCTTGACAAGCTGTATACGTCATGGTTCATTGTATTTATGATTTTTTTTTTTTAAATGAGTTGTCTTTTTAGTTTTGAATTACATGTTTCCTTATTACAATGACCGTTCTAAGAGTGTGAATTTTGCTGGAAAGCAGTCTTGAGTTGTCCCATCTTTTGTGCCATAGTTATTTCTGTAAAGAACATTTGACTTAATTTTTCTTTTCTGCAGAGCTTCATAGTGTGTTTACAAATTAAGTTTATAAATTCATAGTTTACGAATGAGATACTGAGGATGTATTCTTTCCTAAAGTACATCTGCTTATTTTTTAAAAACTTGGTCCTGTTGGAAAAATTAAAGAATTATATAATTTGAATATACATATAGGAAAGGATATAAAGAAGGAAAATGATATTTACTGAATATCTAATGTGAGATGAGAAAGTCCAGAATGAGGGATAATCGTATGGGCTTTAAGTCATACGAACTTGAGTTCAAGGAATGTCCCCGACCCTAGTTGTGTGATCTTGAACAAGTCATTTACTTGCTTTCTCTCTCTGTTTTCTCATCTATAAAATGAGAATAGTAAATAAGACCACCTACTTTACAGGACTGATATAAGGACAATTGAGATAAGTGACATAAAGAACTTAGCATAATGCCTGACACAGAGAGTTGATCGGAAAGTTATTTGCTGTTACTATTTTTTTTTCTCTTCATTCTTTTATTTTGTTCCAGTAAGGGTATTAGCTTTAGTTTCATATGTGAGGAAACCAAGTTTTGCCCCAAGTTTAGTTCCTTTGATAGAGGCCCATATCTGTCTAACCCCAAAGTCTGTTCTCTTTTTTGTTGCACAGTATGGTGCTGCTTCATCACTTCTGAGTGTCATGCATGTGTAGTAATTCATACGGAGCTCTCAACTCTCTACTACATGTAGGGCAAGTGTCATTGTCCTCATTCTCCAGGTGAAGCAACAGTTACCAGGAGCCTTTTTTAAATGAGAATCTCTGTTAAATTAAAAAAAAAAAATCAGTATAGATATGACAACAATGCAAAATGTGATTCTGGACCAGGATATGTCGATGGCTCGATCTCTATTTATTCATCTGTTGCTTCAAAGGACATTAGTGAGATAATTACTGAAATTTGACTAAGGTCTCTAGATCAGGTAATAGTAACATATCAATGTTAATTTCCTGACTGATTAAAAAAAATAACCAATATGTATGCATGGTAACAGGGGGAGCATGATAACAGAAACTTGATAACTTATTTTATCATTTATGGAATCTAGGCGAAAGATAGGAGGGAATTCTTTATACAATTCATGCACCTTTTCTGTAAGTCTAAAGTCATTTCAAAATGAAGAGTTAAAAAAATAAAAGTAATGAGGGGGTACCTGGGTGGCTCAGCTGGTTAAGCATCCGACTCTTGATCTCAGCTTAGGTCTTGATCTCAGGGCTGTGAGTTCAAGCCCGTGTTGGGCTCTGCACTGGGCATGAAGTCTACTGAAAAATAAACAAAAGTAAAACTTAATATGACAATGTATTAGCACAATGCAACAGACCTTTTTTAATTTTTAATTGTTGTTCTTCTTTCTATATAAGCAAATGGGTATATTTCTTCCTTAACAAAAGTAGGATTCCATTTTACATAAAAGTTTCTTGGCTTTTCTCCTCACTTAATCTCTTCTCTATTTCTTACCATAGAAATGTATTTAGGGGCGCCTGGGTGGCTCAGTCACCCAGACCGACCTCGGCTCAGGTCACGATCTCACTGCCCATGAGTTCGAGCCCTGCGTCGGGCTCTGTGCTGACAGCTCAGAGCCTGGAGCCTCCTTCAGATTCTGTGTCTCCCTCTCTCTCTGCCCCTCCCCCACTCATGCTCTGCCTCTCTCTCTCTCTCTCTCTCTCTCTCTCTCTCTCTCTCTGTCAAAAATAAACATTA
>NW_024419358.1:8431-10405 GCF_014898765.1 Herpailurus yagouaroundi
CCCACTCATGCTCTGCCTCTCTCTCTCTCTCTCTCTCTCTCTCTCAATCTCACTCTGTAAAAAAAAAAAAAAAAAAAAAAGAAATGTATTTATTTATTTTTTTTAGCAGCCGTACAGCATTCCACATAGAACTCACTCTGTTCCCTGTGGTCTCCAAACCCCTATTCCTGTGCTCTTTCAACAGTGCCCTGCAGCCTCTAGGTTCCTGGCTCCTCAGGTTTCTTTCTTATGAAATGGTAATAACTACCCTGCCTATTTCACAGTTGTAAGGCTAAAATGAGATAATTAACATGAAAGCATTTGGAAAAATTACACGTGTGGTGTAAGTGTAAGGTGTGATTAGGTGCGTGATTACTACCGTTGAAGATACGAAGTGTCTTTGACACAAGATACTGTGGCTTGTTCTCTTTCTCCTCATGTGCCTCTGCCCCCTCCCCACCCCAAACCTCATAGAGTCCACACTGTCAGAGGTGTGTGTGTGTGTGTGTGTGTGTGTGTGTGTGTGTTTTAGATGAAAGTGTTTTTGAAACAGAATTTCTAAAACTCTAAATTCTCCAGCAGCTTTAGGTTCCAGTACCTGTCCTTGATATCTGTGTAGTCCATATAGTCCTTCGTAAAATACTATACCACACAATTCTTTAAAAATTCTTAAAAGCTTTTTTAAGTGATTTCTATCCTAGTTTTTCTTTTTTCTTTTTAAATTGGTTGTATTTTACAGTAGATTTGTCACTGCGGTGCCTGTATATGTATATATATGTAAGAGTGTGTGTGTGCGTGTGTGTGTGTGTAATTGACTCTCGAAAAGTTCTCTTTGCAGTCTGCAGGAGGACTAGAATAGAAAAGACAAGTAAGGAGCAGCTTAGGTCTTCTCAGACTGTCCCTCCTCTCTGGATTGCACACCGGGATGCAGGTGCAGAACATAGCAGTGGGTCTAGACCATTTGATCTCGATGCTTGCGCACAACTTTCTATAGTCCACCATTGCTCAGTTGTTTTTGTCTCAGGACCTCTTTCCGCTCTTGGTTTGTATGGGTTATAGTTATCAGTATTTGCTATATTAGAAATTAAGACAGAAACTTTCTTTAAGTTTATTTATTTATTTTGCGAGAGGGATGGCGCAAGTTGGGGAGGGGCAGAGAGAGAGGAGAGGGAGAATCCCAAGCAGGCTCCGTGCTGCCAGCACAGAGCCTAATGCGGGGCTTGAACTCCTGAAACCATGAGATCATGACCCGAGCCGAAACCAAGAGTCAGAAGCTTAACTGACTAAGCCACCCAGGCTCCCCACGACAGAAACATTTTAAGAATTACTAGTTCATATAAAAATAGTAATAAACCCATGAGAAGGGCGGTGTGGCTCTACATTTTTGCAGATTTCTGTAATGTTAGGCTTAACAGAAGACACTTTGAGAACTCCCGCTGTAGGCAGAGCCAGTGGCAGGTAGGCCAAATGGAATGATAGTCCGGCACCCAGAGCAAGACTGATTAGTGATTAGATTCGTTTGTTCCTAGTGAAGGAGAAAACAGATTGGGAGCATGTGCATGGTAATCTTTGGAGCAGAAGCTGTGTTTGTTTTGGTGGTTGATGTTGCTTTGTTTAAATACCCTTCCCAGTCATCTGTGCACGATCTCTCCATCTACCTTCATTTTATTTTATTTTATTTATTTTTTTTTTCAACGTTTTATTTATTTTTGGGACAGAGAGAGACAGAGCATGAACGGGGGAGGGGCAGAGAGAGAGGGAGACACAGAATCGGAAACAGGCTCCAGGCTCTGAGCCATCAGCCCAGAGCCTGACGCGGGGCTCGAACTCACGGACCGCGAGATCGTGACCTGGCTGAAGTCGGACGCTTCACCGACTGCGCCACCCAGGCGCCCCTCTACCTTCATTTTAAGTGTGTGCTTTGGCAAAGGCCTTACTGTCGATTCTAAACACTCTTGTGCATTGTAGGTCATTCATTCGACAAATATTTGTTAA
>NW_024419359.1:0-2045 GCF_014898765.1 Herpailurus yagouaroundi
AAAAAAAAAAATCTCTCTTCCAAAGACCAGTGTGCTTCTTTGTGTAGGTAATAACCCGAGTTCCCCTTTATGCCTTAGCTTCCAAAAAGTTTCAGATCTAAACTTAATATTTAAGCACTATAACCATGTTGGCCTTGTTTGTTATTTACTACCTTTATCTCATGTGTTTTTGATGCTCACATTTCTAATTATGATTGTTGTATTTTCTATTTCTCCATGAAATTTTGTCAGTTCTGTTATATACTTTTTAGACTCTCTAATTTGGCTCACCTGCATTTATCATTGTTATATCTTCCTGATGAATTGGCTGGCAGAGAATACCGAATGTATCATTTTGGAAGAGAAATCACTTTTTCCTCTGAGTACAAGCTGAAAATTGATTCCCCATTCTATGGCTACATGACTCTTTATTTACCACATTTTTTTAATGTTTATTTATTTTTTTGAGACAGAGAGAGACAGAGCATGAACGGGGGAGGGTCAGAGAGACAGGGAGACACAGAATCCGAAGCGGGCTCCAGGCTCTGAGCTGTCAGCACAGAGCCCGACACAGGGCTCGAACTTACAGACCGTGAGATCATGGCCTGAGCCGAAGTCGGACACTCAACCGACTGAGCCACCCAGGTGCCCCTACCACATTTTTACATATTGGCTCCTAACTTTTCCCTCAACATCAACCAGTAACACTTCTTGTCTAATATCATATGGGCTGTACTGGGTTAAATGTTCCTGTGCTTATAGCCATATTCTCTTTAAAATGATCAAAAGAACATGTTTCTATTTCTGATAGAATAACTGAAAGTGTGCATCTGCATACATGTCAAAAGACTCTTCTTTTCACACTGAAATGGAGTATAGCGATGTGAAGATAATAGGAAGTATTTTTCTGAAATTGAAAATTATTAGCATTTCCCATTCTCATAGCTTTTACCGCTTCTATTTTTCTCCTAGGATGTAAGGTTGATGACAGCAACTTAGACCACTTTTCTAGGACACATGAAGATGGAGATGTCAGGTAAATTTTGTAAGATTCTAAAGCACCCGTCAGTTGAAGGGGACATATACATAGACATGGTTCACATGGTTCTATGTTGTGAGAAGTCTTTTTATTAATGTAAACTTCTTAGATATAAAATTCTTATAGAAAGAACCATAGAAAATGATAAAAATAAAAAAAAGTTACCTTAAGTGTCATGCTTTAGGCTCTCCTCCTTGAGAATAAATTTTATGGTTTCCAAAAGTTCCATTTGGGAGGTGTGGAAGAAAAGATGGAAATGTATTAGCTGTGTTAGTACTTTAGATCCAAACTTACGTTTCTAGGAATACTTTGGCAACCTTTCCTCTGTATCACTGATTCAAAAAGCATCGTTAAGATCCCACAATATTCTTTTTATTATTTAAAAAAATTTTTAATGTTTTCTATTTTTGAGAGACAGAGAGAGAGACAGAGCATGAGCGGGGAAGGAGCAGAAAGAGAGGGAGACACAGAATCCAAGGCAGGCTCCAGGCTCTGAGCCGTCAGCACCGAGCCCGACGAAGGGCTCGAACTTTAGGAGTGGGGTAGCATCCTAAACTGCCACCGTTACCATGTATACCCAGTCCAATCCACCAAGAAAGGCCTGGCACACAACATTCTGTTCTTTAAACTTTTTTTTCAATTTTTCCTCCTTTCTCCTTTGAAAATGCTATTCTGCACTTTGTTTGTTTTTTTTTTATTTATATATGAAATTTATTGTCAAATTGGTTTCCATACAACACCTAGTGCTCATCCCAAAAGGTGCCCTCCTCAATACCCATCACCCACCCTCTCCTCCCTCCCACCCCCCATCAACCCTCAGTTTGCTCTCAGTTCTCAACAGTCTCTTATGCTTTGGCTCTCTCCCACTCTAACCTCTTTTTTTTTTTTTTTTTCCTTCCCCTCCCCCATAGGTTCCTGTTAAGTTTCTCAGGATCCACATAAGAGTGAAACCATATGGTATCTGTCTTTCTCTGTATGGCTTATTTCACTTAGCATCACACTCTCCAGTTCCATCCACGTTGCTACA
>NW_024419360.1:0-2894 GCF_014898765.1 Herpailurus yagouaroundi
CCCGCCCCCGGCGCCTCAGTCCTCGCGGAGCGGCCCGGCTCGGCGGCGCGCCATGGCCCGGAGCCTCGGCGGCCTCTGGCTGCTCCTGGGTGAGTAGGGCCGGGGTCCCTCGGGGAAGGTCGGGGGGAGAGGGGCGGCCTGGGGGCCCCGGGAGCTCGCAGGGGCGCGGGCACCTTTCCCGCGCGCGCCCGCGAACTCGCTTTTCCGCACCTGTGCTTGCCGGCCCCGCGCGGGCTTCCGCGTGTTAGCAGGCACCTTGCAGCCTCGGCGCCGGGAACCGGGTCCGCGGCCCATTTATCTAGAAACTAGTTGAAACCGAGAATCTCTGACTGTCTCTCTCATGCAGCACTTGCTGATTTGCAAGTAAACCTCCCTAGGATGTCCTTTGCAAAAATGAGACCAGCCTTCTTCCTCGGGAACGCTTCCAAACCTTCTTGTTGTTGTTTGCTTGTGAACTTGGCACTTCTGTGTGCTAGAAATTCAAAGAGGGACTCTCGGTGAGGAGGCAGAGCATACTCAGCTTTCTGTTTGGGGAGTGATTATAAAACAAACCCAGGGACTAGAGGAACCTGCGCCACAGACTTAGCATAATTTACCTTGAAGTTGTCCTCATGACTTCCCTGTCAATGCTAAGAAACCTTGCTAAACTGCTTTAGCCACTGGACTCACTTCATGTAGTTAGTTACTTTTTAAGAAAAACTAAATACAGGGCACTTAAGCGGAAGAATCCAGCGGCCCGGAGATGCACGGCCGGCGGCTACTGCCCTGGTACTTGTGTTCTTTCCCCAGAACAGGTGATGCTGGTGGGGAGCACCTGAGTGCGAGTCCTGATGAGGGATGACCGCTGCCCTGATTATGTATGTGTGTGATTACACAGCTGGGAGCAGTGTGGCTTGGCGGAGGTGGCCCAGGCCACCTGGAGGAGAGGGGCTTAGGGACGCTCAGGAGCCTGGTGGTTGCAGGCTGGCGGAGGAATCTCTCGCATTTATTAAAACCCTTAGCATCTGCTTCCCTGCAATGTAATCTGAAAACTGATCTTGCCTCTTGAAGTGTCTTGGCCGAGGTTCTGTGTAAAGCAAAATCTTACGGTATTATTCTACCCTTTTGTGTTGGGATCCATTTGGCTTGACATGGAACTTACTGTTTCAGTTTCCTAAGAAATGAACGTGTCCCTGCTAACAAGGCAGGAAGCCGGGTTGTGTCTCTTTTCTTTTAAGGCAACTGACTAAATGTCCTCACTGCTGTCCAGAAGCTGCACCCCCTAAAGCCTGTGTAAACAAACACTATTGTCATGATCACATGTAAAGGCTTTCCTTGTTTACCAAGAAAGTAATACATGTTCTGGAAGTTCAAAGTCCTGTAATCTTAACATTATTCTGAGTGGTCTGGCTAATGTTTGTATCTTTATTTTCCAAATAAACGCCGCTTTACGAGGTTATCAGTAAATTAATGTCATTGGAGCCCAGCAGTAATTAGTAGAATTACGGAGCCCACAGTGTTTCTTCCCAAATTATAGCAGTAGCCAGATCTCCCTTGGTGATGCAGATTTTGCTACCCAAAATAGCAATGTGGAATTTCTTTCTTTCTTTTTTTTTTTTAAGTATGCTAGTCCATAGGCTCAAGAACTTAACCGTAACAGTTTTATAACCAAGCTGTTGTAAGCCTGGACTTTGTGTATACGCTCGTGTTTACAGAAGACTGGTATGGCCGCATGCATTTTGTAAATTTTAAGTATAGCCACTGAAAAGTTTTTCATCAATCAGAAGAGAAGGACGTTTCCAGAGGAGCCAGGGTTATTCTGGGATGGCTGTTTGTTGGAAACCCCTGTATCTGTGAGCCCGCCCTCACCCGGTGTGCTGGCTGATGCCGTCTTCAGTGACATGCTTGTCTGTCACTTGACCTGGGAAGCAGGTGCCCTCCCTGGTGTGCAGGGAGGCGGGGGTTGGGGGGGGGGGGGCATTGAGGGTTTTCTTGCAAGGCTGCCGTATTTATTGAAATATATGACTCCATGTAAATACACGTATAAATGTTTGGGACTGACTGGGATGTCGCCGGAAATACAATAAATGTGTCTACTTTAGATTGTGGTGCTGGTTTCAGTCTGGAGACAGTTCTAACCCTGGAATCCAAAGCTGAAGGATTCTTGTTTGCTAATCAGCTCGGCGTGTTTGTTTACTCTCCCTGGGTATTTAACCGCAGGGAGAGAAATTTCTGGATTTTTGTCTCCCTCCCGTAGGCACGTTACGGTCAGGCCCAGGCCAGAGCTGTTGAGAGAGCTTGTACCCACGCTGCAAGTCGTAGTGAGCCTCCTGCCAAGGGAATGTTTTCGGTGGAGTCCTTACTTATGGCAAATAGCTGGTTCTGTTCCTCCAGATTCCAACCCCCCCCCCCCCCCCGGGCGCCGCCGCCCGCAATGAGCCGATTCCACAGCTTCTCCTCAGTAAAAATGTGGGTCTGGCAGAGCGTGTGATGTGGTTGCCGCTTGTGGTGTGAATGCCAGCGCTGAGCCCCCAAGAGTGGAGCCCCCAGGTTTGGCTGCCAGCGTCCCCAGCCCTGGGGCGGGCAGAGCCCTTCCTTCCCGAGGCCAGGCCCACCCGGCATGGGGGGGGGGGCTCTCCCCTCTCTGGGCCCCGACTCGGGCCTGTCCACCAGGATTGCCTCAGGGAGGGCAGGGGACCCTGGCTGAGAAAAGCGGGGGGGAAAAGCGGGCTCCCTCCCCTCGGCTGGATCTCCGAGCCCGGCTGTCACATCCCCTCCTGTGAGCCGCGGGCGGGGGGACCATGACAACACAGACGGACAGGTGCCTGCTGCGCGGCAGGCAGCGGCGGGCTCTGAGGGCTTGGAAACCCTCTTCTCTCCCAGGCCTCAGGGAAGGCATCCTGAGGGTGTGCGGC
>NW_024419361.1:0-3037 GCF_014898765.1 Herpailurus yagouaroundi
CCAAAAATAAATAAACGTTGAAAAAAAAATTTTTTTTAAAAAAAGAGTCAACACTTAACCAACTGAGCCACCTTAGCGCCCCAATATCAATATATTTTAAGTGCAACCGGGGTAGAAAAGCACTCAGACCCTCAAATCAGAATCGTCTTTCTAGACATAAACCGAGTGGTTTTAAAACAGCAAACAGCTTCTCGCTGAATGCAGAAAGCATCAAACTCCTCACGCCAAGTACAAAGCCCCCAGTTCTGGGCCCTCCTTTCCTGCCAGCCTTACCGTCCGTCGACCTCCCGCTGTCCCGACCCCTGATGACCCCCCCATACCAATGTGACACTTCACACATCCGTGTTTTGTGTCTGCCTAAAAACTCACTCATCTTTCCATCCTCCTGGCAAAGAAAACTAACTTCTTGTACCTCAGCTCGGTTGCAACCCCCTTTGTGAAACCTATCCTGATTCCCCTCACCCCGGGCAGAACTGACCATCCCTCACATTGTGTGAGATATATGTGTGTGTGTGTGTGTGTGTGTGTGTGTGTGTGTGTGTGCCTCTCTTTGTGTAGACAGATATAGAGATACATCTCCTCTAACAAAGTCTACCACGACCTTGAGAGCACTTCTCTTCTTATTTACGCATCCAGCTTTCTCTGGGAGACTCTAAGCTCCGGGAGGAAGGGGCCAAGTCTTAATCCCCCCAAGCGTCCCCAGCACCTGGCACAGTGTAGCACATAAGTGCAGGATTATGTGTGCGTGTGTGGAGTGAAAGAGTGATACGAGCAAAAGATACCATGCTCCACCCACACCTCCTCTAATATTTCTGTGTCTTCACTCCCTTCACAAGCAAAAGCAAATGCCAGAAGCCACACCAGAAAGCATAGCGTCTAAAAGGAGGCTTCCCACGTGGCACCAGGAGAGTCAATCCCATGTTCTATCCCAAGGACAGCAGCACGGGTACTCGCTTGGGATGGCGATCCGGCGATCACAGAGGGGACGAGCCAACATTACAACAGGAGCCCATGGGTGTTGCAACCATGGGGAGCAGTGCACTGTGTCACACACACACACACACACACACATACTTAGCATATGCCATTCCCTCTGCCTGGAACACCCTTCCTTGTCTTTCTCTCTTTCTAGAACTCCCATTTATCCTCTGGTTCTCAGCTCCATGTCCCCCACGCACTTAGGTCAGGCCTTCCCACAGCCTCCACTCCGCCCAAAGTTCATAGCATCATATCACATTTGGGAACAGATGATGGTCAGTCCCGTATTTTTCCTGGTTCCTCCACCCAGTGGCTGTATGACTGGGGCAAGAAACCTCTCTGACCTTCAGTTTCCTTCTCTGCAAATGGTGATAACATCTGTCTTGTGGACCAGATGGGATAATGGGACACAGCATCCTTCATGAATATTCATTAACTATCTCATTGAATATTCACTGAGGGGTGAATGACACCACGCCCACGTCTACATTCCTTTGGTCTGGGTCTTTCTCCAGAAGACTGGGCATCTAGTTCAACTGGCTCGTTAGGGACTCCCTGGCAGGGCTCTTGAAATTGGCTCTAAGGAGCTCTGTGACCTGACTGAGGACCTCAGGATACACAGACAGACAGGGTCCCTTCCACGAAGCAAAGGGAAAGATCGGTACTGGAGGTGTGGGCAGAGTCTGGGGGACAGAGAAGGAAGTCCCTCTGCTCCAGGGGTGGGGTGGGGAGAACTGGCCTTCACTGAGGAAGGCTGGGAAGTTGGCAGGTGAGAAGGGGAGAAAGGGCTTTCCCAGGAGAGGAGCCTCGCGTCTGAAAGGGCACAGGGTTCCCAGAAAGGTGGGGGGGGGGGGGTCATTGAGGCCGGAGCCCCACTGAGTACCGTGGCCGCTGTTTTGTTTCCCTGGAGGGCAGGTGCGGAAGGCGGCTGGGAGGTAAAGAGAGGTGGGTCAGAGCAGGATCCCGAGGGGCTGGGGCTGAGCAGATTGTACTTTACCCTGTGTGCATGGGAAGCCAACAGAGGGTTTTGGGCTGAGGGGATCAGCGTTGATTTAGGAAAGAAAATCAGTGTGCTTATGAAGCACAGGGTGGAGGTAGACAGACTGAGGGGGAGCAGGGGAGCTGGAAACCAAGACACCAGACGGAAGGCCAGGTAGAGAGAGGAAAATCTACCAGATAACAGTCATGATGGAAAAGGGTGTCCGAGATTCAGAAAACAGAATGTCTCCAGACAATTACTTTCTGGAAGAAGAAGACAGTCTCGGGAAAATCCCGGAAGATGATTTCTGGCTCTCAGAGATCAGACTTAGGAATTTACGCTTTGAGAAACTGGCATCTGTCTGTTTCATGGATGGTCCTCGCACCTCTAATTCCTGGAATATGCACACACGCTTCTTGAAGTAGGTGGACCACGTGTGACCAACTGTCCCCGGTGTGCCCGGGACCATCCAGGTTTTAGCGTTGAAAGTCCTGGTCCAATCAGGACAGTTGGTCCCTGCCTACACCAGTCTGCTGAGCTCCAAAGGCTCAAGGCAGAGTTCTCATTGTCACAAAGCATTGAGCTAATTCTACTCAACAAGATAAGCCTAAGAGGGTGTACACGCACTGCGAAAAATGGCTGTACATGGGGATGAAGGGTGGGCAAGGGACCTGGGACCCAATCCTTTGCCGATCTCTTCTGACACTGGCTATCTCAATAGCCCAGAGCAAAAGGAGCCAGTTCCACCCCAACACATCCCCCCACGGGGTACATGCCACATCCCAAGTGTCCTCAGGACGGGTCCCCTGTGCCTGGCCACTTGGTCAGAGAAAGCCTTTGCGGAGGAAGGGGGAAAGGTTCTGACTTCTACCGCCAGCACAGACAGACCCAAGATCCACAAATACACGTACTCGGGTGAGGAACCTTAGGACAGTATCGGGATTCTGTCTCAAATCTGACACAGCCTCCGCCGGACTGCCTTCTGGCACCCTTCTCTCCAGAGTAACAGGTTGTTGTCTAGCCTCCAACCGACCGTCGCCCCTGGCTTCAGATTCTCCGCTACAAACAGGTTACACGTAA
>NW_024419362.1:0-4321 GCF_014898765.1 Herpailurus yagouaroundi
CAGGACGCACACTCTTCCACTTTCCCGCTGGCGGCGCGCAGGACGCCCCTCGCGCCGGCCCCGGAGAGCTAGCCCCCCCGCCCCCCGGGGCCCCGGCCGGAGCGGGCTCGGCGGCCAGCGAGGAAATCCGGACTCGGCTTTCCCTGATGCCACTGCAGCAGCTGGCAGCCGGGAAGGCGCCCACGGAGCGGGCGCGCCGAGCGGGACGCGCGAGCCGCGGAGGGAGACCCCGGCGCCTGCTGGGCTCCGCTGGCAGAGTTTGCAAGTGGCCGCGACCCCAGGTAAGGGCTGAGGCGCCCCGACCGGGCGGGAGGGCTCCGGAGGGGAGCGGGGCGCCGAGCTGCTGCGAAACGATTCCTGCTGCCCCCAGACCGGGCTTCCAGGTCCAGCCGCTTCCCCGCAGGCTGGGGGCTCGGCGCCCGGAGTCAGGTGTGTAGGGAAAAGCCGAGCGAGTGGTGACAACCCAGCGTTGGTAAATGACAAACTTTCTCTCCTCTGGCAGAGGGTGGGACATTCCGGCTCATCCGGGCGGCCTTCCTGCGGGCATCCCAACGGGTCCCCAAAGGCAGGCAGGCAGGCACTCGAGGCTTCTCAGGCTCAGCTGGGCCACGGGGAAGGCGGTGGGCCCCTTTCATTTAATTCACGAATTAGCTCCCTTTCTCGGCCAGTTCAGAGTTCCGAGGGAGAAGGAGCTGGTCATGTTTCCAGTTTGGCTTTACGAGGTGCTCGTTGCGGTGATGCTGGGGTGCATGCGGTTTCCTGGCGTCTGGAGCCGGCATCCAGCGCTGCCCAGGGGACGGGCTTTGTGTGAGTGCTTTGCAGGCTTGCTTCTGTCCATTCCTGCCCTGTGTGTGTCAGGAGGCGAGGAGAGGACTGGGGACGGGGGACCCACGCAGTCAGAATCCCACGGCCCCAAGTGTCATCCCAGGAAGGAACTCATCTCCTTGGCGGACACACTAGGAGAGGTGGGGATCACCTCCCATTAACTGCAGCTCCTTAGATGAGCCAAAGACTTAGCGGAAGTTACCTGGGCCGCTCAATGAGACCATTCAGAGCCTGGGGAGGGACCAACTTTGTGTGGAAAAGGGGCTGGAATGGACAGCTGGGTAGAGGCTCCTGGCATCGTCATCTGTGGCTCTGAGGAAGTGGGTAGTCCCCCCACAATCTAGATCCCTCGAGGCTCTGCCGAGCCCGGCACATAGCTCATGAGTTCGGCCAGATTATTCTTCCTCCTAACGAGAAGCATGGTCTACAGAGGCCACCTGGTCTCTGAGGATCATTTTGGAGCCACCCCAGTGGTCACAGCCTTCTAGATGCATCGTGCTTCTTAGCCGGGGCTACAGCCTAGGGCTCGGGTCATCTCGATGGACTGGTTGGTCGGTAAGGCAGGTAGTAGAAGTGCTTCTGACTGTGACCTGAAGGGTGGAAATAGCTCGCTGGTCCTGCTTGGGCTGGGCCTCTGCCTCCGGGGAATGGCATCGCTGTGCGATTCTGGGACTGTTCTTGAGGTAGGGGGTCTCAGGACCTTCTGTTCTTGCTTAGGATTCTGACCTGGGGCCCTGCTAGGAGCTGCCTCCCTGGGCTGCGGAGACCTGAGGTTGGAGGCTGGTGCTCGCTGGCCCAGGGCAGCCTCGTCTGTGGGTCAGAAGACGGAGCTGCCAGACTGCAGTCAGTTTGCTGTGTGACTTTGGGCAAATCGCTAGACTTCCCTGGGCTCTGGTTGCCGCCTCTGCAAGATGGAGAGATTTCACGTGTCCTCGGAGGTCCTAGTGCAGACACTCTTCGGCCCTGAGCGCCCGTCAGGGATGAGGTTTTCAAAACCCCGTAACGTAGTTCGGTGTGTAAGAGGCGTCTGAGTGAGTCCAGTCGCTTTGCCCTCCGAACCTCGGCCGTCTCTGTACGGCGGGGAGTTCCCTGTTCCTGTTAGGAAGGGTGTGGGGGGGGGGGGGTACCGACATGGTGCGTGGAAAGTGCTTCCTGTAGAGTCTGGTGAGGACTGGGGCTCCACGGACACGGGCAGGCAGCAGCAGGGCTGTCTCTTTTCGGGTCTTGTGTGTGAGCACGCGGGTGCTGTTTTCCCCGGGGAGGCTGTCCCTGTCCCACCTGAGCGCCAGGTGATGGCGATGGGGGGCGGGGGGGCAGGGCCCTTGTTCTCTCCAATCAGCTGACACCTGCAATCCCCACCCCCTTACTGCTTCCTCATAAGAGCTCCGCTGGGCCAGCAGCTCCTAGAGGGGAGCTCGGGGAGGTCTGGGAGGGATGCCTGCACCCAGCTGCTGCGTTGCCATGACGACAGAAGGTGGAGGTAAGCTGTCTCCATGGCTTCAACTTTGCGGCTGTGTAGGGACCCGGGGCCAGGAAGTTCAGTGGGTCTGGATGTCAGGCACCCGGTCTGCTGAGGCTGTTGGAACAGGAGAAGCTGCTGTTCCCTACAGGAACAGCTGCGCCAGGGAAAGTGCTGTGTGTGTGCGTGGGGGGGGGGGGGCGGGGGGGGGGGGGTAAGGGAGAAGGGTTTCTGAGATTGTGGAGAAAGGCAGTAGATTGGTCAGTCTTCTTTCTCTCTGAGTTGGTTCCGAGGCTTGGGACATCCGTGTCCTTCCCCACGCTAGGGCTCCTCTGGGTCCATGCTGAGCCTGCTGGTGGGGAAGGCAGACCTCACCTCGGCCGCCCCGGAGTGAGTTCGTGGGCGTGCGGTAGGGACTCGGGCACAGGCAGTTCTGCGGGGAGCTCGCTCAGTCCGTGGCCTTGACTTTTAGGACTCTAATGAGCACTTTGTTTTCTTGGCGGAGTAGGACGTGGGTGTGTGTGTGTCGATGCCGTGTGTGAGCGCGTGTGTAAACGAGTGCTTTCTCACGCAGGTTTGTGCACGGGAGTCTGACTTACGTAGAAACCTTACGTGTGTGTGCGCACGTGAATAGTGTCAGGCTGGGTGTGTACTTGTGAGATTGCGTGTCCGTGGATTTACGAGTGTGTGTGTGTGTGTGTGTGTGTGCACGTGCCTGCGAGGGAACGGGTGCCTGCGTGAGTCAGAGCAAGCGTGGGTGTGTGTGCACACTTGGGAGCGTACAGCCGTTGGGTGTATGCGCGTTGGACGTGTGTCTGTGACCGGGCAGGTGCCTGGCCGCTCGGCTGCACACGCGGGTCTGGAGGGTCTGTGTGGCGATGCGTGTGTCGGAGAGGCCAGGCGGGTCTGCCTGGGTGCAACGTGCTTTAGCAGCTGTGCGAGCTGCCTGCACCTGTGTGTGGGGGCGTTTGGGAATGCCTGCACGCGTGTGCAAGGATGTGGTGTGGACTTGTGGTACGCGCCTAGAGCCTGCACGTCTTCCAGCGTGCCTTTGTGTCTGTGCACGTGTGTATACAGCGTTGCACACTTGCCCGACTCTGTATGTGTGTGGACCTGGTTGTTGGGGTGCAACCTCTGTGAGCTCGTCTGTGTCTGTTTCTGTGGGTGTCTACCTGTGTGTGTGGCAGGGTAAACTTTTTGTGCATCCCTGTGTGTATATGCGTGTATCTCTGAGGGTGTGTGCGCCTGTGTGTGGCATTGCACGCTCGATTGTATCTCTGCGTGTACGTGTGTGTTTCTGAGGGTCGGTACTGGTGTATTTGTTGCAGCGTCCATTTGAGCGTGTGTCCGTGTGCAGGTGTCTCTGAACGTGTGTTTGGGGGGTTGCGGTGTACCTTTTGCACACATCTGCTGTGTATGAGTGAGTTTCTGAGTGTGTGTGTGCCTGGGGTGTATTTTCCTGTCTGTGGGGGTGGTAGGATTTCTGCGTGTATAGTGTGTGTGTGTGTGTGTGTGTGTGTGTGTGTGTGTGTGTGTGTTCTGAGCATGTGCATCTCTGTAGATATGTCTGAGTGTCCACAAGGGTGTGTGTGTGTGGGGGGGGTGTAAGCACTACCAAGAGCTTCTCAACAGAAAACATCTCTGAACCTTTGAAACTGCCCTTTGTGGGCTCCTGGGGGGCTCAGTCGGTTGAGCGTCCGACTTAGGCTCAGGTCATGATCTCACTGTGTGTGAGTTCGAGCCCTGCGTCGGGCTCTGGGCCGACAGCTCGGAGCCTGGAGCCCGCTTGAGATTCTGGGTCTCCCTCTCTCTCTGCCCCTCCCCCACCACACTCTGTCTCTCAAAAGAAATAAAACAGTAAAAAAACAATAAAACCACTCTTCGCCCTGCCCCCCCCCCCCAGGTTGGGACCGTGTTGTGCTGTGCACCCACCAGGTGTTGCTTCAGTGATCTGTGCCAGCTCCGAGCAGGTTGTCATGACGTTGTGTGTGCAGTTTTTCAAGTGCCTCTGCTCTGAAGTCCCTGTACCGCCCCCCC
>NW_024419363.1:0-6097 GCF_014898765.1 Herpailurus yagouaroundi
GGTTGGGGATAAGGAACAGCTATATTTTGTCATAAACTTTTCGCACTGTTCTAAATTTTTATTTGTATTACTGAGGTTAAAAAAATTAATTACAAATTTTGTTTGAGAGAGTGAGAGAGTATGAACCAGGGAGAGGGGCAGAGGGAGAGAGAGAGAATCTCAAGCAGGCTCATGCTCAACGCAGAGCCCGACATAGGACTCAAGAGTCAGATGCCTGTGTGCTTCAGTCGGTTAAGCATCTGACTTTTGATTTCAACTGGGGTCATGATCCCGGTTCGTGAGTTTGGGCCCCACTGACAGTGTGGAGCCCGCTCGGAATTCTCTCTCTCCCTCTCTCTCTGCCTCTCCCCTACTTGCTCTCTCTTTCTCTCTGTGTGAAAATAAAGAAATAAACATTAAAAAAAAAAAAAAGAGTCGGATGCTAAACCAGCTGGGCCACCCAGGCACCCCCAAATTAATCACAATTTTAAGAAGCCTTCCTGCATACTTTCCACACACACACAGAAAAAGTATATGAACTCGCTTTTATGTGTTTCATAGGTCAGATAACTATATTTTCTTCTGCTCTGGTGTTTATCTAGAAATAAATCTATTCTGATGTTCTCAATGAACCCTCTGACTCATACCTGGAGAGGTATTTGCATATATGACCTCAGAGATTTCTTGATCTCTCTTGCTCACGTGAAGGAATTTGTGATTTTTCTCTTCCTTCTTTGAATTTCCTGTCTCCTGACAGTTATCAGGGGCTGGAGAGAATGCCCATTCCACACCAGAGAGTGGGCATTCTGTTTTGGCAAGTGTTGAGACATGACTTGGACGCACAAGGGTTGGCTTGGGTGAGGGATCTGATTTACAGCAGGTCTCCTAGTGGTACCTGGAACCCAACATTTTCTTAGCGCTTTGGTGCCTGGGCAGCTGGGTTTGAGTTGAGCTCACCATTTGTTAGTTCTGTGGCCTCGGACAAGTTACTTAACTGATTTAAGATTCTGATTCCTTGGGGTGCCTGGGTGGCTCAGTTGGTTGAGCGTCTGACTCTTGATTTCGGCTCAGGTCATGATCCCAGGGCCATGGGAATGAGCCCTGCATCAGACTCCACTCTGGGTATGGAGCCTGCTGGAGATTCTCTGTCTCTCTCCCTTTGCCCCTCTCCCCAACTCGCGCTCTCTCTCTCTCTAAAATAAAATTCAAAACATTTTAAAAAGAAGAATCTGATTTCTCAATTAACAAAATGGGAATAATAACAATTAAAGTTTTGGTGAGGATTACACACGACAACGTATGCGGTTTACTTAGTTGGCACGGTCAATAAATTCGCTGTGATCAGTATTATTTTTGACAACAATGTTGACCTATGCAAATCACCTGTATATGCAGTCAGCCGTAAGTGGCACTGAGAATAATATAACATAGTAAAAAAAAAAAAAAAATCATGGAGTTGGTATCAGATAGACTGGGATTCTGACCCGGGCTCAGTTACCCACCTTCTACATGGATGGAGTGGAATGATCAAACAAGATCGAGGTGCTCAGTGCCTCCCACTGGGGCTCACGTCAGTGAAGATCTCACACAGCTGTGTCTAGAATGACCAGGCCCAAACTGACTTGTTAACATTTTTGGAACTTGACGAACAGAAACCAACTCTCGCCTTAGAGCCATATACATAATATGTACAATGTGATAGACAGCTATAGTATATAAAGAGTTCTTACATGTTGAGAAGAAAAAGGCAACTAAATAGAAACACAGGCAAAGGATATACCAGAAAAAATAGAACAGAATGATACCAATATGAAAAGATCCCCAACCTGCAACATTCAAATAAATGCAAAATATGGGGCGCCTGGGTGGCTCAGTCGGTTAAGCGTCCGACTGCGGCTCAGGTCACGATCTCGTGGTTTGTGAGCTGGAGCCCCGCATCAGGCTCTGTGCTGACAGCTTGAAGCCTGGAGTCTGCTTCGGATTCTGTGTCTCCCCACGTTTTTCCTTCTCTGGGATAAATGTCAAGGAGAGCAGTGGATGGGTGGTGTGGTAGGTGCATGCCTCAAGTTTTACGAGAAACTCAAATCGTGTTTCCGAACAGCTGTGCCATTTGACATTCCTACCGGCGGTGTATAAAACATCCACATCCTTAGCAGCACTTTTTCCTTTTAGCTATTCTGCTGGGCATGTCGCGGTATCACACTGGAGCTTCAATTAGCATCTCCCACTTGACTAGTGACGCCGATCATCTTTTCACGTGCTTGGTGGCCGTCCATTTACTCTCTTCGGTGAAATGTCTCGTTATGTCTCTTGTCCAGCTTCTAATTGGATTGTTTGCCTTGAGAGTTCTTTATTTATATTTTCCGGATACTAGTCCGTTGTTGGTTGTGTGGTTTGCAAAGATCTTCTCACCCTCTGTGGCTTGTTTTTTCCTCCTTGTTTCTTGGTCCTTCGTAGACCAAAAGCTTGTTATCGGATTACGTGCCTTGTTTCCATTTTCTCTGTTTGGAATTGTGCTTTTGGTGTCAAGTCTAAGAGCTCCTTGCCTGGCCCTGCCTACCTCCTGAGGTTTTTCTCTTGGTTTTTTCTTTTTTTTTAAGGTTTTATTGTTTTGCGTTTTACATTTCAGTGTGTCCTGCATTTTGAGTTAATTGTGTAAGATGTAGGTTGGGGTTCACGTTTTTGCCTAGGAATACCCGATTGCTGCAGCACCCTTCGTTGAAAAGGTCATCCTTTCTTCATGGAATTGCTTGTGCACCTTTGTCAACAGTCAGTGAGGCACGTTTGTGTGGGTCTGTTTCTCTGTTCTCTGATCTGTTCCATTTCTTCACCAATATCACGCCGTTTTTATTCCTGGCTCTCTCTGAAGCCCTGGAATCCATTTATTCCTCTGGTTCCCAGGTTGTTCTTCTTTTTCAAATTAGGTAACGTATTTGGTTCCTTGGCCTCTCTGTATAAAGTTTAGAATATCGGAGGCACCTGGGTGGCTCAGTCGGTTAAGCGTCCAACTTCGGCTCAGGTCATGATCTCGTGGTTTGTGGGCTTGAGTCCCGCGTCGGGCTCTGTGCTGACAGCTCAGAGCTTGGAGCGTGCTTTGGATTCTGTGTTTCCCTCTCTCTGTGCCCCTCCCCTACTTGTGCTCTGTCTCTCTCTGTCTCTCAGAAAAAAATAAATGTAAAAAAATAAAAAAATAAAATAAGATAAAGTTTAGAATATCAGAGTCGCACAAACTTTATTGAATGAATTGGGAAAGTATTCCTTCCTGTGTTCTGGAAGATATTGTCTAGAATTGCTGTTAAATCTTCTTTAAACGTTTGGGAGAATTCTGCAGTGAAACCATCATAGTCGGATGTGAAAGTCAGTGAAGGTAATCATGGTCCCAATTCCTTATTTGAGAATTTTAAAATTATGAATTCCATTTGCTGAATAGGTTTAGGGCTATTTCATATTGGGTAAGCTGCCATTTGTGCTTTTTGAGAAATTCAAAATTCATCTAAGCTGTCAAATGTATATGTGTAGCATTGTTTGTAATATTGATTCATTAATCTATTATGTCTTCAGAATCTGTAACGATGTCCTGTTTCATTCCCGATATTGGCGATTTGTGTTTTCTCCTTTTTTGCTCTGGCTAGCCCGGATAGAGGGTTGTCAATTTCATCCACCTTTTCAAAGAACCATGTTTTCCCCTTGATTTTCTCTACTGTTTGTTTTTTTTTTTTTTTCAATTTCACTGATATCTGCTCTTATCTTTATTGTTTCCTTCTGTTTTGCTTTAAGTTTATTTTTCTCTAGGTTCTTGAGATGGGAACTTAGATTATTGATGTGAAATTTTTCCTCTTTTCTAATGTAAACATTTAGTGCTTTAAATTTTCCTTTCAGCAGTGCTTTAGTGTGTCCCACAAACTTTGATGATTGCACTTTCATTCTCACTCAATTCAATGTGTTCTTAAAAAATTTCCCTTAAGACTTCTTCTTTGACCCACGAGTTATTTAGAAATGTGTTGTTTAGTTTCCAAGTGCTTGGAGCTGTTTCCATTTTTTGTTACTGATTTCTAGTTAGATTCCATTGTGGTCAGAGAATATACTCTGTATGATTTAAATTCTTTTACATTTGTTGAGGCTTATTTTATGGCTCAGAATAGGATCTCTATTAGTATTTGATCTTTGCATATTTAGAAAGAGTGGGTATTCTGCTGTCATTGAGTATTCTATAACTGTCGGTTAGATGCTATTAATTGATGGTGTTGAGTTCTTTTATATCTTTATTTTCTGCCTAGTTGTTTTACCTGTTGTTGGGGAGGGATGTTAGAGTTTATTATAATTATAACTGGTGATGTGTCTTTTTCTCCTTTAGTTCCATGAGGTTTTGCTTTACATATTTCGCAGCTATGCTGACTGGTGCATACACATTTACAACTGCTATGTCTTCTTGGTAGGATGAACTCTTTTTTAATATAAAGTCCCTCTAGGTCTCTAGTAATTTTCTTCACTCAGAAGTCTACTTTATCTGATATTAATATGGTCTCTCTGCTTTCTTTTGATTAATGTTTGCCTTAATCAACTTTATTATTAATTTTCTTTATCCATCTTTTTATTTTCAACTTACTTCTATCATTATATTTGAAGTAAGGTTCTTATAGACAGCATATAGTTGGATCATGTTTTCTAGTTTGTGTTTTAATTGGTGTACATATATATTGTTAAGTAAGCTCTGTGCCCAAACTGGGGCTTGAACTCACAACCCTGAGATCAAGAGTCACGTGTTCTACTGACTAAGCCAGCCAGTACCCCTTAATTAGTGTTTTTAAACCATTGACATTTAATGTAATTGTTCATATCTTAAGGGTTAAGTGTTTATTTTTTATTAAACACTTGATTTTTGTTTTCTGTTTGTTTTCCTGCTTTTTGTTTCTGTGTTCTTTTTCCTACCTTCATGTAGGCTAATTGAGCATTTTTTAGAATTCTGTTTTGATTTCTCTGTAGAGTTTTTGAGTGTGTCTCTTGGTATCTCTTGATATAGTTTATTTAGTGTTTGCTTATTTAGTGTTTGTTTAATATTACATTATGTATCTGTAACATCACAAGCTACTGGTGTTGACATTTTGTTGGTTCAAGTGAAGTGTAGGAGTCTTACCTTTTTTTTTTTTTTTACTATCCCTGTTTATAATATAATTGTCTTAAATAATCCTTTTATATACATTTCTAACCACATTGCACAGTGTTATAATTTTGGTTCAATCATCAAACAACTTAGAAAACTCAACAAGAGAAGGAAAACGTACTTATCCATATTTTTACTCTCTTTCTTTTGTTTCTTCCTTCTTGATGTCTCAAGGTTTCCCCTTGTATAAAACAGACTTTACGGTAGTTCTGCTGATGACAAATTTCCTTAGTTTTTCTTCTTCTAAAAATGTGTTGGGGCACTTGGGTGGCTCAGTCGGTTGAGCGTCCGACTCCTAATTGTGGCTCAGGTCGTGATCCCAGAGTCATGGGATCCAGCCCCATGTCAGGATCCACAGTGAGCAAGGAGCCTACTTGAGATTCACTCTCCCTTTCTCTTTCTCTCTCTCTCACTCTCTCTCAAAAAACAAACAAACAAAAAAAACAACAAAAAAAACAAAAACCAACAACCAAAACCCAAAAAACTGTAGAGACTGAATAATAAAGATTCAAAAACTAAATAAATAAATAAAAGAAAAACAAAAATGTCTTGATTTTAGCACTTGAAAAATGTTGTGCCAATTCTTTCTGGCCTGCATGGTTTGTGATGAGAAATTCGCCGTTATTTGAATTGCTTTTCCACTGTAGATAAGGTGTTGTTTTTCTCTTATGGTATTTAGGACTTTTTTTTCTTTGTATTTAGTGTTTTAGAAGTACGACTATGATGTGTCGTTTTGGTTTGGGCTCTTTGATTTTATCCTGTTTGAGATTTACTCAGCTTCTTGAATCTGTGGGTTTATTTTTTTCTTGCTAATTTTGGGAGTTCTCAGATGTTATGAGTTCCAATACATTTTCAGCTTCCTCCTCTCCCTCAGCTTTCCACTCTTTTCAAGGCTCTGATGTCACAAATGTTCAATATCTTGTTATAGTCTGACAAGGGCCTGAAGTTCTGTTCTTT